>NC_133531.1:88089080-88392780 GCF_048544455.1 Silene latifolia | reverse complement strand
AGTCTCAATTACAGTCTAAAATAAAACCGCCCATAGCCTAGGGCTCAGTTCGGACGATGAAGAGGTCTTGGTTCCGCTCTCGAATCATCATACCTCGAGAAAGGATCTCAAACGAGCAAACGGAGGAAAAGATGTCTGGAGAAGATAATCAATTCGTGTTCTCCAGCAGAGCGGACCTTATACCTCAGGGATTTGATACACGTTGTCACCCTTTCTTTACTAGGAGTTGCACACACATAAGTAAAATCTGTCAGAGTCACCCCCGTGTCTTGTAGATACTGAGTTTGTATCACGTTCACGACCGTCTGCTCGTCAGCCTGCCAGTATGCGTCTATGTGAGTCAATGTCACAACGGTCACGTGTCTCCGATCTATCAAATCATGAATCTAGGAGTAACAAGACTCAATTTTAAGCTTCACAACTTTCAAAATTTCTATCTCCCCTCGCGTAAGATATTACATGCTATTTGCTTATATGTTAATTGATCACATGCTTATGTGCTTACGTGCTTATATGCTTACATGCCTACATGCTTGTCCATGCGACTGCGGATTTGTGTGGTCACTAACCATGCAGGTAATATTGAGATAACAAAGGCACTCCAACTGAGTACTGAGTTCTTCCCAGCAAATGCTGACCCGTCAAGTCGAAGGGCTTCAACCCCGTCCATTACATAGCATACGCTACCTTCCAACGAGCAACAACTCATATCCCCGACGAGTCCTGAGAAGTTTCTAACTCGCCAGCAAGTGCCGATTTTCAAATAGAAGTCACAAAGGTCTATCAAAGATCCTCGCAACATCGTTCATGATGCCGACGCAACACTCTTCCTAAATGGTTTTTCCAGAGACCTTGCTTAGATGGTTTGTCCGCACGGTGTTCATTTAGGACCCCAATAAGTTGGAGTTCGTTGCTCCCTAGCCGAACCTAGCAACGTCAACCTGCTTGGAAGTCATTACCAAACAATATCTTGAAATAAGCCCAATTTTTCAGGCTATTTCCCACAGTCGATCATTCGACCATCCATGACTGGCAAGCCTCAAAACGCACCTTCAACATAGCTGGCGAGCCTTTGTACGCACACAAGAAGCAATTCAAGGACATATCCCGAAGATGCCTCAGGTATGACTCCTTCCAATGGCTGGCGAGCCTCAAAACGCACCTTCAGCAGTGGTTGGCGAGCCTTTGCGCGCAAATGTCTCAAGGACATATCCCGAAGATGGATCAGGTATGACTTATGGCTGGCGAGCCTTTATACGTAGCAAATGGACTATAAATGACCCGAATCGATAGTCGACAGACTCTAAACTGTTCTCAACGACAGGTCCTTGACTCGAACCCCCGAGTCGCCCCGACGTCGCCCTTCTCGGCGGCAGATCCTTGGCTCAAATCCTTTTGAGTCTCCTCGACGTTGCAATGGTCTTCAGGTTGTAATCTTCGATTGACCTGGAGGCCATACTTTGACTGTCGCCCCGTCCAAGCCTCAATCAAAGTGGGGGCTCTATAGATACCCAGTATCTGCACCTTCCAAAATCCACCCAATGATGATCGGATTATAACGTGTTTTTATATGCATGCGTGGATTTGCTATACATGAGATGGTTTAATGCACTACTCGGATATGAAAAATGATTTCAAAAGTTTTCTAACTTCATTTGCATTAAAATAACACTATTTAGAGTTAAAACCGTCTTCGAACCCAAAACCGATTCAGAAACCCGCAACTCGAGTAAACCTGAGTCAACCCGAGTCAACCCAAATCCCGTATGTCAAAAATAATGCCATGCATGCCTTTATTAAGTCATTTCCATTAAAATGACCCTAATTAGAGTCAAAACCGTCTTCGGACCCAAAACCGACTCAGAAACCCGCAACTCGAGTCAATTTGAGTCAAACCAAATCTCGAATGTCGAAAATAATGCCATGAATGTCTTTATCATGTCATTTCCATTAAAATGACCCTAATTAGAGTCAAAACCAACACCAAGCCAAAAACCGACTCGAAATTCAAATCCCGACTCACACGGGTCAAACCCGAGTCAAAGACACAAAATACCTACCCCAAATATCACCCAAGAGGAAGCTTACACGGCTAAGCAACCATCAAACACCACAAATCACAACCAACAAAACATTGGTTAGAACAAATGGAAAATCCAAATTTGCGAAAAGGACAATACACCCATTTGTATCACAAGGTAGCTCGCGCCTTAGACTCTAGTTGGTTTATGTCTTACAAGTCTCGTTGAAAAGATAAGTGATGGGTAAAAAATGCAAGGATTCATAGGCTCGCATTTCATTAAACATAACATGTGGATAAGTTGAAATCACAACAAGCAAGCAAATTAATTATGAAAACATATTAGATTAAGCATGAATCAATCCTCGTATTGGTTTCCCCTAATTCCCCATTAACCCTAGTTAAGGAAACTACTCACTCATTATCAAGTTTACCATGCTAACAAGGTTGTCAATCACACTAGCAAGGCAAAACATGATGAACAAATGAAGATGATTAACAATAATTAAAAAGGGATTAAGAGAGAATTATACCTATAAACATGATTCCAAATAATAAAGCAAAGAATAATAGAAGTACTTGATGATTGATGGAAGGTTGTCAATCCTCCGAATAAACCCAAATAATCTTCTAATTACCCAAAATAAATGATGAACAATAGAGAAATTAAGGAATGATTAAGAAATGAGATTTGTATTAATGCTAAATTAAGAATTAATTACAAGATTAAGAGAGTATTAGGACTTGATTAAGATAAGATTAAGATCTATTAAGATGACATGCTAATCTAGGTAGTACAAAGGGGTATTTATACTAGAGATTAGGTACAAAGATTAGGGTTACTAAGCGCTTAGTTGACTATTAATACCCTTAAGAAAAGTTGAGGAAGTGCTCCTCTCCAAGGAGATGCTCATCTCCTTTTTAGTGGTCTCCAGAAGATCTGCTCATCCCGAGCGTCTAGACAGCAGGGACGGTTGGTTCTGCATGAGAATCCGAGCGGATTGTGGGAGGGACGCTCGGATCATTTGGCCTTAAGACGAGCGTTTTGGTATCAGGATGCTCGGATTGTAGCAGGGAGACGCTCGTCCTGGGCAAGGAGACGCTCGAATTCCTTGTCAGCCACTTATCTTCTTTTCTTTCCTGAACAATCCTCGAAGAGCTTGTTGGAGATGCAAGGATCCTTTCATCATTGCACAAGCTACTTTATTTCCTACATAGGCCTTCTAGCATTATCTTCCCTTGGATGCTTGGTCATTGAATTTGATCAATTTAGCACCATTTTGCCATGAAAATGCATGGTTTGCACTCCTTTCCTACCAAGGGAACAAAACCTCAAAGAATATGCAAAACGGGAAACTAAAGATAGTAAATGACCCAATTATGCACTAAAAGGCATAGGAACGAGCCTAATTCGGGGACTAAATATGCTCAAATATGAGTCACATCAGCAGTTCTCTCGTGACACCTTCACAGTTCCCATCGATCCTCCACGGACGATGTTTAGAGAGACTTCTTACGCCGGGATAGAGGCTGACTTGGCGGACGTGAGCGGTGACGCCCTTCTTCTTCCTGGCGAGGAGTACTCCGGGTTCATTCACCGGTTGTTGCGTACTGGCCGATCTTTGTAAGTGCTTAATTTTTCCCGTTTTTGAATTGTTTTGATAAATGACGAATGATCGACAAATGAGAGCTTATCTGAAACCTTGTAGGAGATCGAGGTGGTAGGCGTCGAGCCCCCAGCTTACCCAGAGACGCTCGAGTACACTGACGCGGCAGCGATGACGACGATCTCGGAGATACGTGACTTCGGCGAGGAGGTGATGGACGCTGGTTTGGGGGAGTGGCAGCACTTAGTGAGGAGGGTAAGCCCCCAATTTTGACTGTCTTTATTGCTTTTATTGCATAAGAATGCGTTTGTTCCTTTTCCTCTTTCTCTTAAACCTTTTTGTTATTCAAATAAAGGTGGCACCGTCTCAGTATGTGGCGCTGTGGAGGACGGCCAACAGGCTGCGAGCCAGGGCCATCGAGACACTTGCAGGTGGCTGAGGACGGCAGATATGAACCTCTCATTCTCTTACTTATTTCATTTCGTTGATATTTCAAATTCTTATAGCAATTTCCCGCATTTTTGTTTTGGAATGAGGCATTTCTCCTTCATTTGTATGCAGAGAGAGTGTGACCTGGAGCGCGAGCTGGCGCAGTCCCGAGAGGAGACAGCTCGTCTGTTAAGGGAGTTAGAGGTCAGGGACGCTGAGATCGCTGCTCTCGAGGCGACCATGGCTGAGTTGAGTGGCGACCAGGAGTAGCTGTTTTCCCTTTTTGTTGTTGTCTTGTATATACTTTGTACATTTTGGACTTCGTTTTGGACTTTTCTGACCTGTTTTGGGCGAGAGCCCCCAATTTGATGTATATATCGCATTTTGGTTGTATATATAATGGCATGAGTGCCTTTGCTGCTGGGTATTTGTTGTTCCTGCAGGTTAGCTTAAAAGCAGGTTTGGTAGGTGATGATTTATGCCGTCATGCTGCCGAAATTTACATAGAATTTACACATAAAACACATAACATATGGGTGGCGTAAATTAGCACAAAATGAGAAAAGGAAAAAAAGTGCCAAAAAACGAGTAAAAATGTCAAAAATGTCTAGAAAATGCGCAAAAATGCTCAAAAATGAGCAAAAAATGCCCAAAATTGAGCAAAAATATGATCGGACGGTAGGGAGGGCTACCCCATAAAAACCTGAAAAAGAAATGTATAAGTGTGAAAAGTATTGAAAACGAGGAGTGAAATGATTCCCCCAAAAAAAAGAAAATAAAATAAAATGGGTAAGTGTGCTCGTTTGACGAAAAAGCCGACTTTGTCTCAAAAAGCGAACCCGAAAATAATTAGAAAACGCGAAACTTGGTAATTTTGACGGAATTACCAAAATAATACCCTATAGGAATAGGGAATTATAGCAAAAACAAATTAGGAAAGATCCAAATCTGAAAATCATGAAAAAAAAAAGCCTGGGGAAGAGGCGCAGCAAGAGCTGCGACTCTTTGAAGAGGCGCAGCAGATGCTACGCCATTTCCCCAGCTAGTCAGACCTCGACAAAAATTAGGAAATAGCGTTTAGTATAAATAAAGACTTTGGGGAAGCTTTTATTCACACAATTCCTTCATCTTTCTTCCGTCTTTCACATAAAAACTCCCATATCTTTATAAAAATTTCAAAATCATAGATGCTTTTGAAAACCGTCTCAAAGAGTGGACGAATGAGTTCTCAAATGTTGAAAAACATGACATGGGTGCGTTTAATTTGGGAACGATCTTGAGTCTCAAATTGGTGAAAATTGTGAAGCCGTTATTGGATGCCTGTCTTGAGTATTGGGACCCAAATTTTCATGTGTTTGCCTTTCCTGGAGGGGATATTTGTCCTTTCCCTGAAGAAAATAGCTGCTATTGGAGGATGGGACCTGGAGAATGCACCTGTTATACCCTTTAGCTCTCAAGGATATAAAAGCAAATTTAGAGATCTACTCGGATTGACCAAGGCTGAGGTGGACCGTCTTGTGACCTCAAAAGGAGTCCGTATGTTTGACTTTATCGACCGATTTATAAATAGGGAAGACCCTTCTATTTCTTATGTTGCGAGGCGCAGAGCCTTCGGGTTTTGTCTACTTCACTGCTATGTCCTTCGAGGGCATGTTGACAAGGAAATGAGAGGGGATCCTCGTTTTCTGAGCCTAGTGGAACAAATGGAGCTGCGCAAGAGTCCAACATGCCTTTGCTTAGGGGAGATCATTCTTGGTTTGGATAACAGAAAGGCCAACCGCGAGCTTCCTTATTTGAGAAGTCCCATTATTCTACAGGTAAGAAGCCACTTTCTTTCTTTTTCATATATGTCAACTGTTTTTTTTTTCATATTCTTTTTTTTTCGGTTGATAAAAGGGTATTAATGAAATATCATAGATCCATATTAGACTCTCTAATAAAAATTAAATTATATCATAATTTATCATTTTGGTGATCTATGTAACATGCATGCAAATATAAAAGCATAAAAATGAAAGTTAAGGAAAAACAATTTCCTTAAATAGATTTTTATGGTAATATGGGCACAATCAAGATCTCCTACCTTGATTGTTCTTGAGCTTATAAAAAAAAGATGATCCTCCTAACAAATCTTCAAAGAGAAGATCTCCTAACAATGTGCACCCAAGAACTCAACCCAATTAATCTAACAAGTATTTACTAGTAACTAGTTAGAATTATTCCCTTGATAATATGTAAATATTCCTAACACTCAGTAATTATTCATTTTAGTTTACTAACAACTTAGTAAAGGATGATAATTATTTTAGAGAGATAAGTAGTTTTTGTTCACATGCAAAACACATGAATGAGCTAGCTTGCAAAACTGAACAAAAATTGGTCTTAATAGAGAAGGAAAACCGGGTGGGAGGGGTAGTGTGTAGGAGTGGACTTGTTTCAATTTTTTGTCTAAAAACATTATGACATGCACAATGATCATATGACACTTATGGAAGAAAAACAAGTAAAAGTGAAATGATTATGATCATCCACTAACTTCATTTACACGGTCCAATGTCCCATTTACTGGTCCATTTTGGTTCTTATATTTGTCGCACAAATACGTGTAAATTTTATTTAAACATCGTTTCATGTTTAAATGCTTCCAATTAATTTCGTCCAAATCACTCCGTAAATATACGTGTACTGCTACACATATTATTTATGTACTAATATTAATCATATTAATCAATTAGTACAATTTTAGTGAATTAACAATTAATTAACTAAAACCCGTCTCCCAAAATTTATTATTCAATTATCACATAATTAAATAATAACTGTCGTGCCTCGAGTTCGCAACTCGAAATATCTCTAAAATAATCGACTAAACTTTTATTCTATAAATTAAGGGACTAAATAAATTGTATCTCATACAATTAATTAGTTGTCTATTGGGGTTCGTTCCTTTAGATGTGACCGAAAGGGGTCAGTTGATCACCGCCGTCTCACGACAATAACGTCAAACTCTAGTCAGCCAACCGTTATCAATTTACGTTAATCAACTGACGAGGATCAAATAATTAAATATCTGATGATATTCCTTTAATGAGATTTATAATGTAATCGCACTATTGTGGAGGACACTAACTCCAACAATCTCCCACTTGTCCGACACAAGGCGTGCGCTACCAATTCTCTTGTTCGTTTTAATCTCCCACTCAATGCAAGGTGTCTTTCAGGTCGCACTTGCACATGAACATATCGCGAGTGGTTTTCTCGATCGGGAGTGTGACTACCTGACTGGAAAAATCTCTCACATATTACTTCCGAGCGTGGCCACGCATTTGTAGTCATTAACTCCTCGAGTGGCCTTGAGATATAGTTACCCAACGTGGGTGGACAATTTCTGTCTGCCCTATCTATCCTATTGCAAAGTACAGATCACCATGACCTAGTAAATGCCCTTTGGCCTCCTTTCACGGCACGACCTAAGACAAAAACTAAAGTCACTCGGAAACTGCACTTGCTCAGATAATAGTCTCCAGTCAAAAGAATCAACTCATAGGAACGTCTTAGAGATCCCTGCCACGACCAGGCGTCTATAATAGAACTTAGGGACTCTCTAAATGGTCACTGTCGGGCAAAGTGTCACACACTCTGCCTATGTAATCGACTAGTCATCACGTATGACCTTATGGTGTTGAACAACCATCAATCGACTTACAATCTAGTCACTCCGAGACGTCACCTCATTAAGTGACTAGGGACAAAATACAATGTTCATCTTGTTCACTTGAATAGTGTTCAACATTGTCTCCACAACTTATTCAGATAAATAAGGTATTCAATGTTTTCAAATAAAATGATAATTGAGTTCTTAAAGAAACTCTAACAATGAATGCGATCTTCACTTATGTAAATATCAATACTCTATCCAATATTTACATAACGATCTTTAGCAATTAAGGTATACTCCTCAATTCACATTGAGATGACATAACCATCATGTCTACCTTATGCCTACGGCTTTGGTTAGAGGATAAGCAACAGTTGTATCACTCTAATTTCCATTGCTATTTTCCTTTGTTCTATGCAATCTTTTCATCACATAGAGCATTTCTAAGTACACGTCTAAACAAGTTTTTAAGCTCTGGTTCTAAAGCCAGTCAAACACTCCCACTGTTTTTACAGTCTCTCGGGTGACGATATTCGGCTAACAGAACTACTCTAGTTCTATTAAATTCCGGTTATCAACTGTCTCTTATACAACATCGGATGTTGTATTGTACTTAGCTTTCGTTCATGATTTATACGTAAAACACTTATACAAATCCTTCATATGACATCTTTTATGTATTACTCCTCATATATATATGTATAACTTCTTATACATGTATAACTTCTTATACATTTTATTCTTTATGCACATAACACTCTTACATGCTAACCATTCCTTAACGTGGCCCATAACATCTTATAAGCATAGGAATGATATCATGTAACCTATTTACACGAAATTCATAAATTCCTCCAAACTACAAGAGTAAATCCTCAGTGCTTCTCAAGTACTCAAGGATGCTCTTGATAATCATCTAGTGACCCTCACTAGGAAATGATTGGTAATTACTTATCATATTCTCAATATGATAAGTCCCAACGAGAGAAGCTTTTAGCATATTTAATAGATCCTGCAGCGAAAGCACAAGAGATCATATTAATTGTTCAACAACTTGAACGAGTCAAGAATCTTATCACATAAGTCTCTTGACTAAAATGCTAATATCCATGGAGATCTATCTCATTAGATCCGGAAGTTTAAGATGTGCCATGCTACTCTCAAATATTCACCCGAGAATATTTCTAGTCACTAATATGTCAAACACATATTTAGACTAAGAAACATCAGCTTAGCTACATTTCTAGTCACTAATATGTCAAGCACATATTTAGACTAAGAAACTCACTTTAGCTCCCACTAAACTCCATGTATCATCATGGTACCTCGAAACTCGAGTAATACCATTTTGATAGACTACATGATTGAACCCAAAGTTCCAACTCTTTGACGTATATAGATCACAAAAGGGATCTTTCAAGCATGTCAGGCTTCTTAGCATTGACAAGATCAACAAAACTTCTCCGAAGGAGAAAGTTTCTATATTCTTTTGCCGAATCTCATCCTCATGAGAGGCTATATTGCTAAGAACATACGAATTGATAAAGGCATTTCGGTTGTCACAAACTCTCTATAACCAACCCAAATTTTAAACATCTTATGTAACCTTTATGACAAGATCAAGGTAACCTACCAAAGTATTCACCTTAAATCAAGTCTCGAAAACATCTCGTGTTTCCTTCCTTATCACATCTTGTGTAAGGAAATCAATTCAAATTGCATGGTGACACGCCATCACATAGAGTTCATGCTATATAAAAGCCTTTGATGAGGGTTTAAGATTCGTCACTTTTGAAAAGTAACGCAATATTATCGCAAAATTATCTCCTTATAACCACTGAGCCACAATAAAGAACGTCTTCTTGCATTGTACTCACCACTGAGCCTCAATAAAGAACGTCTTCTTGCATTGTACTCAGTTTGTGGGTCTTGGACTTCCGTAAGTTCAAAATTTCTCCCACTCTGTCTTCCAGAAAATGAAAATCTTTCTGGAAAGACAGCATTATGAGCCACAAACTCTTTGTTCTCGTTTTGGAGGAGCAAAAACCAAGTGGTTCAATTTTGGATAACCCTGACAAATACATAAATTGGTTCTGAACATAAACATTTATGGTCCCAAATGTATAATAATGACAAGTTAGGGACCCTCCCTACCCATATCTCATATGGAGTCATTAAGGCTATTATAGTCGGGTTTTAAACTTTTAGTGAGAAAATTGCTTACAAAATTGCGAAAAACCTCAAACTATATCTTATAAAGTTTGGTTTATCTTCTTGACTATACCATACTCTATGGTTCACAATCTTCTTAGTGATTATCAAGGTCATTACTTGATATTGCCCATTTGATCTTCAAAGTCATTACTTTGAAATTTCCGATCAACATTATGATCTTGTCGTGCTTTTGATTTACTACTTCATTTTGAAAATATAACACGTTTCAAAAATCACTTTTATGTCTTATTAAATAGATACGAGGTTTTCATATCTACTTAACATTACGATAAAAGTAACGAAGTATATTTATAACCAAATATCGGCCTTACACATCCGTATGTATATGGTCAATCACCTCACTATTGTGTTTCTTTTCAAAAGAAAACATAATTTATGCACACACACCATAAGATTCTCAATCAAATGGTTGTTCGAGGTGCTTATCGTTTATTCGTTTAAACGAATTTACTTGAGGTTTGATCAATTTGGGTTCACCGAATTAGAGACATTAAAATATACAAGATAATATAATATTTAGTTTTTGTGAAGAATGTAAAATTCCTCTAACTTGAGGGGTCTAAACCAACCACCAAGTTATCATAGGAGTAGGTACAACCTTTTGTTTTACATCACATGAGTGATGCCTTCTATGTATAAACATAGATGATTACATTCTTTTAAAACCAAATTTAGGTACATTTTCCCCTATCGAAATCATTGCTACTCTAGCACCATTTCGATACAAAAATGTCCTATGCTAGACGTCTTATGTTTTGTCAATTCATGTAAACTTCTTTACAAAGAAATGACCCGTACTTGGTATCTCATACCATGATAGTGGAACTAGCCTATCCATTGAGTAGATGTCTCTTTCAACTTTTGTCCTATCGCATACATCTAGGGTTGATTCTTCTTAACTCCCACTCACTTTCACATTCCTCTTTGCTTCAATCAAGTGAAAATTAATCTCATGAAGACCTCTCTTCATGTCATTCGTGATATTTTATACACTTAGTAAGAGTGAATTACTATAAAGTGAGTGCAAGATGTGGCAAAATCTCAACTTCTTGCGAAATTGGACTACCTAACCGTTCAATTGTTATCATATGCGTAAACTCTTTAGCGCATAAACAATCGATTTGGCCTTTCTCGAAGTGAGCCATTTGACGGTATCATATTGGAGTATAAGTGTTTTTGAAAATTCTTTTCGGAAACTTTTGAATTACACTTGAGTAATTAAAACTAATATGTCATCATCATGACGAAGGTGTCACTTCTGAAATCAAGACTCTCTTGATAAAATGTGACTTCCTTTTAAATTCTTAATATGAGTTTGCAACATGAAACCCCTTTTTAATATGTATGGATGTTAATTAAGTTGTATAATAACCGCAAAAATCGTTGTAAGCTTATGTAGGTGAATTGGTAAATCATGTTACCAATCATTAATTCCTTCAAAGAAACCGCTCAATTCCAAGACCCAAATATTAAATAAAAATGAGCATCGCTTGGGCAAAACATCCCATAATTGTGTAAATTCGGTAAGTCATGTTGACTAATTCAACCTCTAGAACTCTTGGTCGACGAATTTCCTTAAATCCATCTACTATCCCCGGAACACAAGACCGTCTTATATCCCGTTGAGTCTAACCAATTTTGGCGTGTGATAACCGCTTACCACCCTACTTACTCAAGGTAAAAAGAGAACACCCCGCTTGGGCGAGCGTGGCTCTAATGAACAAGAGATTCATAGGTGTTACTAATTGGTAAGGCTAATCTCAATTTTAGTTATGTAAGAGATCTTGTCAATTTAGTCATAAATTCCCTATAAGTGAACTAAGTCGGTGAATGTAAATGACATGAATTGACAATCGCGAAGATAAAATGCATGTGAATGGCGATTTTGGCATGCAAGAGAAAAAACAAGCAAACAAGTAAGCATATGAATAAATCCTAGTATATGGCCACCTAGCTAGTTAATAAAAACAAGACTATTACATATAGGAAACCAACTCCTTGGTCCCTTGCCTCTTCATTCCAAAAGTGGCTCCTTCTTGTGGAATTTGGAACACCTTCCAAAAATAGACTTCGTCTCGATGTAATCCGTCTTTTGGAAACGCCGGTAAGAATAACTATTACAATTGAACTACATAACTATTCCTATTATACATTAATTAATAAAATAAATAAAACTATCAATTAATTACAAACTGACGATACGAGATCGTATTTAATTACAAACAAATCGATATTCCCATTCATTTTGGGTAATAACGATTAATATAAACTAGGCCATACTAGGTACAACAAGATAAATACTTTAAACAAATGATAATCATTCATTCAACTTAAATAAATATGCTTAAAATGCTGTAAAATGATGCCAAATTCGCCCTATCTATCAATCGTTAGTATCCATTGTTAGAAATCTATATCTCATTATACTCAACATATTCATATATGTTTCACTTTAATTTAGTCATAAAATTAATTAGATCTTATGCATGCAAACATAAATAAATATAGGGAAGAAATCGTCATTCTTACTGATACCTGTCGAAGTGAGTAAAAAAAATAATATTTATAATTAACCAAACTACAACTAGCAAGCGGTAATAAGGGTCAATCCGCAGGGAGGTAGGGAGATAATAGTTGCTTTTAATTTTAGTCTAAGGGTAACAGTTTGAGGGGGTTTTGATTTGAATTAATTCTAAAACCAATAACAAAAACAATACAAATAAATAAAAGTTGCAAAAGATGTAAACAATGATGAAAGAAATGCTAAGACGGTCGGTTCACTATAGCTGCGATGGCACATAATTCTAGGTAAGTTCGAAATACAGTCGTGTAGGATGGGTAAAACATGTCCTCTCGGTCCAAGTTAACTAGTAGCTCCTTTCGGCCTATGCTACTAGTCCCTAGGTCTCACTAATACTAGCTCTCGCCGTGAAAGGTGATTCCTAAAGCCTAAATTACATTATCTCTCGATCTCAGCAATTTAGTTATCTTAATTCATTAATTAATGCCCTTCCCTATCTCTCGATCTACGGGTTGGTCAAAACTAAGCATCTAAAAAGTATCCTCTCGGTCTCATTGTTAAATATTGCACTTAATAAATCAAACGATGCTAATCACACACGGGTCTGGTCGATCGACTAACTACTTCAGTCGACCGACCACACGGCACAGTCGATCGACCAGTTAAGCCAGTCGATCGACCATTCCCTAATTCGGGGGTCACCTATTCTATTGCCATCTACGCCATAGATCCCCTACATCTTAGCAAGGGGTGTTTAGTTAGACATAATGGAATTAATAACGAAAACTAATTTGATAAAAAGCGTAGAGAATTGCATAATTGAAATATTGAATGAATAAACTCGCATAAAACTATAACTAGGGCTTTGGGATTCTATCTAGCATGAATTAATACTACGAAACGATTAAAACAATACTGAAATTAAAGATTAGAATTACCGATGCAAAGGAACAAGATGAATCCGAAAGCAAATAAGGTACGAACGTTATTGAGAATTCTAAACTACGAATAATGAATGTATGATAGGAACTGAATTAAACTAAGCTAATGAATGATAAATTCTTGAATAGGAAGGGGTTACGTTATATAGGAATGTCACGTAGAACCCTTATTCCTAAACCTAATTACAATGGGCTTCCTCGTCTTTTAATTTGCGCATCAGCTCGAGGGGTGGTCGATCGACCACTGGAACCAGTCGATCGACCACATGCGCTGTACAGTAATGCATTCTGACAATTCTTGCAGCGCGCATCAATCTTAAAACAGCTGCCATTTAATCGTTACTTGGTCAAATCAGGCGTTCTACACGGCGTTGGAAAGCTAAGAGGATAAGATTTCACCTCCAATTGGAATCACTCGATTATCAGATCTAGAACTCGAGATATAGCCATCTGAATAAGGCTGTAATGTTGAGAAGCATTCTAACAGTCTATAGGCCATGTAGGTCAGTCTATAGACCACTGTAGCTGGTAATCCGCTTCTAAAACTCTCGCAAATACATCTTTCAGGCCTTGAAATGTGCATCAAGGTCATCCCCCGAGTCACTACTCCATGTCAAACTCAATGCTAAGCACTTAGGGACGGATTCGGCTCGATTTCCGCTGGATTCTTCACATTTCTGCAATATTACACAAAAACATAAAAGTAGACGGAAATAGGGAAAATAGTAGCATGAACTACATATTTGATCTCTGAAATGCGTGTAAAATAGGGAGTAAAACAACATATTTAGGACACGCATCAAACTTCCCCAAACCAAAACCTTGCTTGTCCCCAAGCTAGAACTAGACTCGGTCCTAAAACCTAGTGGAACGAGTTCAATCTCAGAGCAAAATGCAACCATAAAGCCTAAACCAATTTAATGCCACAACTAACAATCAATTAGCAATATGAATCATGCAAACGAGTTATGAAGTCGTTAAAAACCGCTGAACCGTCAACTGTAGAGACTTATCAATATGGACTCTCTCGGGTCGCTCATATCACTCAATGAATACGGGTGAGTATATGTAAAAGACAGAAATAAGTAAAATTGTAATGACCCTCACCTTACTACGACCTATAAGAACATGCCTGCAATCTAATATGAAAATAATCTCTACAACCGTACATATGCATTCCAACCAATCAAATGACCATGACACATGGCGAGGTAAATATGGATATGTGAGGTAATGGGTAAGAAGGGGCTAAGATAAATTTGGATATGAGGAGTTAAAGCCAAGCTAGTAACTACATATCCAAATTACAACAACATCCAACTTCTTGCTCAAGAACAATCGATACAAAACGGTGCCAATGATTAGCACTAATCTCACAACCTCCAATAATAACTATGATTCCCCAAATGATAATGATAAAACATGGGAATAAAATCACCATCTAATAAAGACTTCAACCATGTGATTTTTTTTTCTTTCGCTACTGCAGCAAGCACTCGATCGACCAAGTGGGACGGTCGATCGACTGATCCTTCTTTTCTTTCGAATTCCTTTTTTCTGTTTTTTTTTTCCTTTTTTTTCTTTTTCTTTTCTTTCCCTTCAACATTTCACCAACATATTCTCAACACGAGACATAAAAACCAAAATGCAATAAAATATTCCCGAACGACTACCAATACTAGCTCAGCAAGGGTAGGCAAAATATGGAATGTAGCTTATGGGACAAAAAAGGCAAATTTGGCTTTTGTGGGGCTTATGGGTAAAATGAATAAAGGGGAACCTCTTCCACATGTGTCAACAAACCACAAACCAAATGCATACATGTATTAAGCAGATTCAGTTCATATTTATGCATATTGATATAACACGTCTCATAAGGAGTACTACTCACATTCCTAAATAAACCGGTCATGAATGTCACCAGTTATAAGCCTCTAAAACTCAGAATATAACGTAGTTTGCCATAAATCCAAGTCAAGTTTAAAGTTCAGCAAGAAATTTAACGAAAACTCGTAGATTATGCATTTATGATTCTACTAATAACATGTCAATTAGCAAGGCTTAGGCATAAACAGCTGAAAATGCAATGTCATCATTGAAATATTATCGTTCCGACTCGACCTATATGCTAAAATAAACGTGCAATTTTTGAATTTTTGAAAAAAAAAATTTATTTTGTTTTTATTTTGTTGTATATATAAGAGAAATGAAACAACAAATGCAAGACAAAAATGTAAACGTGAATGCAACCAAATGAAATGCAACGCAAAACCCTTCCCCAAACCAAATCACACAATGTCCCCATTGTGCAAAATCATGTAATGAAATAAAAGGAAAACGGGAATTCGCGAAAATTAACTACATAAGACATGAAGTAAGGACTCGGAAACTCACAAGACTTTAAGCGCAACAAAAGGAAACCTCCCCAAACCAGTGTGAGCTAGGAGGTTTCAGTAGCCAGCAGTGCTACCAATAAGTACCTGAAAAGAATCAAAAGTACCACGCGTAAAACCGATAAAACAATTATTGAAACGCAAAATTATGTGTAAAATAAAAAAAAGGAAGAAAACAGAAATGAGTCGGAGAATAAAGTGGAGAAAAGACTCCCTCAACTCCGCAAATTGACCAAACACAGCAGAGGAATGATCGAAAACAGGTACAGCAGCGAACATGGTCGATCGACCACATCACCCAGTTGATCGACCAGGGTGAAAAGGAACAGAAGCTCCTGGAAGTCGCAGCTCAGTCGATCGACCATACTGGCCAGTCGATCGACTGGAAACCTACTGTAAGTTTTGATTTTCTTCGAATTACCTCAATAACTTGAGCTAATATGGTCTATAAACCTGCAAATACACACAATAACGCCCCCAAAATTGCGCAAAACCCAAAGTAACTGTCTAAAGTATTTAAAATCCTAAGCAAACTTATTAAAATGCGAAGTCTCGCGCACACAAAAGCAATAAAAAGAGTTTAACGAAAGCAATAAAACGTTTTATAATGCATTCGATCAACTAATAGTTGATCAAGAACGGCCACAGAATGACCCACTTGCTCGGCTTCTGGCTACAACAGATAGCCTCTACCGTGCTCATCTCTTCAGCTGCACTCTTCTCAACTCCAACATCCACAAAGCTCAACGGATCAACAGCTTCAACATCTTCCCAAGCAATGACCTCTTCTGGCTCATCAAAGTCCAAGTCGGACTCCCTCACTTTGACTGGCTCCTCATCAGGCTCCTCATCAGGCTCCTCATCGGTGCCATAGCTAAGACATCCTAAACCGCCTCTTTGAACGATTGGCTCCTTCACAGCTGGAGCAACATGCGGCTCTTCCTTCCCCAAACCAGCTCCTGCAATATCCAAAACAGAAGTATCTTCCTCCAATTTGCTCCCAATCTGGGGCAGAGGTGTTACAACAGGAATAGTCATAGGGGCAGGTATGTCAGAGAGCACAAAATAGGATTTCTTTTCAGAAACCGTATTACAAGTGATTGGCCACATGGGGTCTTTTTTCTTAGCTGTCTGGGCAAAGACAATGGAGTGTTTCGCTACATTGAAGGTCAAGGTCCCTGAACGAACATCAATAACTGCACCAGCACTGTGCAGAAATGGTATACCCAATATGATAGGAATGTGGGCATCCTCGGGCATATCTAGTACAACGAAATCAACAGGGAAAAAGAACTTTCCTATTTCCACAGGAATGTCCTCTAAGACTCTTATAGGCTGGACCACAGAACGATCAGCCATCTGTACTGTCATGTTGGTAACTGTAAACCTAGTCAATTTTAACTTTCTAGCAAGACTCAAAGGCATTACACTAATACTGGCTCCTAGGTCACACAAGGCCTTCTCAATAGAAAAGGTGCCAATACTACATGGGACTGAAAAACTACCTGGGTCTTCTAGTTTGTGAGGTGCAGTATGGGTCAAATAAGAACATGACTCCTCAGTTAGTGCGACAGATTGTACAGTTTCAAGTGACTTCTTTTTAGACAAAAGTTGCTTCATAAATTTCATGTAAGCAGGCACTTGATTAACTAATTCAAGAAAAGGAACTTGCACATTTAAGCTACGAATAACATTTTCACATTTGTTAAACGATACCTGTTCCTTCGTCGGCACCAATCTCTCCGGATAGGGGGCTGAAAGAAGTAACTTAGCCCTCTCCTCTAGGTTTCTCATGCCAGCATCGGTGGATTTAGGTTGAAAATCAACTACCTTCTCCTTGTTGTAGCTTGACCCTTCTTCAGACCGTCTCAAAAATGAACCATTAATCGTCATCGGGTCATACATCGGAACCTGGACTGACCCATCAGCATTTGGGTCTTGCCTTAATATTTTCGTAGTCGTCGTACCCCGAAACAAGTGGTCCCTCAAGTTATTTGGCATCGGAGGACGAAAAGACTCACCATCAGCAGCATAGTCAGTCGATCGACCATGCATGTCAGTCGATCGACTGACTTCTACAGAAACGATGAGTTGTGTCACTTCGCGGATCGGTCGATCGATCGGGTATGTCGATCGATCGACATACCCTGGCGATCGTCTTTTTCTTGCCATTATTCGTTACAGCCTTTTTCTTACTTGGTTCCGCCTCATCTTTTTCAGTGACATCCTCGACCATAGCGGGCCCCTCAAGGGTGGACCCACTCCTCAAAGTAATAGCATTAAGGGTCTCCTTTTGATCCGTCTGCGACGGTAAATGGCCCGGAGCTCGTGTTGCACTCTTGCTAGCCAATTGAGCAATTTGGCTCTCCAACATTTTCATCTCGGCCTCTCTAGCTTGAGACTCCTTCAGCAACAAATTTTTCAACTCGACAAATTCAGAACCTTGGGACTGCTGCTGCTGTGGAACATACGGAGGCTTTTGATATGCCTGCTGCTGCTTATGAGGGGGCACATAATTCTGCTGATGCTGCTGCTGTGGAGGTGGAGTCGGATTTAGGATATTTTGGCTACTCCACCACAAATTCGGATGAACATTCGGCTCAAAATAAGTGTTTGTCTCCATATAATGTTGAAAAGCAGCACAAGACTCATAGGGAATGCTGCAGTTGTCTGAAACATGTCCTTCTCCTCCACATCTCTTGCAGACGAAAGGACCGTCTGAAATAACATTCACATGATAGATCCCTCCTTTTGAAGCTCCTCCCAACTCGTAATTATCAAATCTCGCCGTAAGAGCCTCTAATGCAGCTACAGAAGGGGATTCAGCACTTCTCCTTTGATTTCCCCTGGAATTTCCATATTAAGCTTTATGGGTGGCCAAATCATCAATAATTTTCCACCCCTTAGTTTCTCAAACATTCTCCTGGAATCTACCATTAGCTGCCGCATCCAGGATAGCCCTCTGATCATCATAAAGCCCATTATAAAATTGATTGCATAGGCTCCATTTCTCGAACCCATGGTGCGGAATAGTTCGCACCAACTTCTTAAAACGAACCCACGCCTCATGAAAATTCTCATCAGGACCCTGTTTAAAGCTCGATATCTGAGCTCTAATGGCATTGGTCTTCGAGGCAGAGAAATATTTCTTGTAGAATGCTAGGGCCAGCGAATTCCAGTCCGTGATCCCATTAGCAGCTCGATCCAGGTCTCGGTACTACTCCCTTGCAGCATCACGAAGAGAGAATATGAACATAGTTTCCTTCACCTGGTCCTGGGTCACACCGGTTGGTGGGGGTATGGAACAGCAATAGTCAATGAATGTCTCCATATGTTTGGCTGCATCTTCATTTGCGGCTCCCCCGAATTGGTTTCTTTCAACCAAGTTGATATAGGACGGTTTCGGCTCGAATTTCCTATCCGTCCCTGGTAATGCGAATCCCTTATAGAGATTCTCACCGTCGGCTCGTGAGTGATGCTATACTTGCTTCTTCACCATGTCCGGAGATGTGACGGTCTCGGTGAGGAAGTAGAAATAGGTGATGAAGGTGGATCCTCCTCAAACAGCTCGTTCTCGTAGTAACTAGACAGAGTACTCACCTCTTCCTCTGTCGGCAATACTCTAGATGATCGTCTCAACTCATGCAAAGTCTTCTCAATCTCAGGATTGAACGGTAGTAATTCACCACCTTGTGACCTGCGCATAAGAAGAAACTACAAGTAGAATATGAGAATAGTTTAAGGAACAGATGTCCCTTAAACTAAGAGAAAGACTAAAAATAAAACAACTAATAATTTTAAATAATTGCCTCCCCGGCAACGGCGCCAAAATTTGATACCTGTCGAAGTGAGTAACAAAAATAATATTTATAATTAACCAAACTACAACTAACAAGCGGTAGTAAGGGTCAATCCGCAGGGAGGTAGAGAGATAATAGTTGCTTTTAATTTTAGTCTAAGGGTAACAGTTTGAGGAGGTTTTGATTTGAATTAATTCTAAAACCAATAACAAAAACTAAACAAATAAATAAAATTTACAAAAGATGTAAACAGTGATGAAAGAAATGCTAAGACGGTCGGTTCACTATAGCTGCGATGGCACATAATTCTAGGTAAGTCCGAAATACAGTCGTGTAGGATGGGTAAAACATGTCCTCTCGGTCCAAGTTAACTAGTAGCTCCTTTCGGCCTATGCTACCAGTCCCTAGGTCTCACTAATACTAGCTCTCGCCCTGAAAGGTGATTCCTAAAGCCTAAATTACATTATCTCTCGATCTCAGCAATTTAGCTGTCTTAATTCATTAATTAATGCCCTTCTCTATCTCTCGATCTACGGGTTGGTCAAAACTAAGCATCTAACAAGTCTCCTCTCGGTCTCATTGTTAAATATTGCACTTAATGAATCAAACGATGCTAATCACACACGGGTCTGGTCGATCGACTAACTAATTCAGTCGACCGACCACACGGCACAGTCGATCGACCAGTTAAGCCAGTCGATCGACCATGCCCTAATTCGGGGGTCACCTATTCTAATGCCATCTACGCCATAGATTCCCTACATCTTAGCAAGGGGTGTTTAGTTAGACATAATGGAATTAAAAACGAAAACTAATTTGATAAAAAGCATAGAGAATTGCATAATTGAAATATTGAATGAATAAACTCGTATAAAACTATAACTAGGGCTTTGAGATTCTATCTAGCATGAATTAATACTATGAAACGATTAAAACAGTACTGAAATTAAGGATTAGAATTACCGATGCAAAGGAAGAAGATGAATCCGAAAGCAAATAAGGTACGAACTTTATTGAGAATTCTAAACTACGAATAATGAATGTATGATAGGAACTGAATTAAACTAAGCTAATAAATGATGGATTAATGAATTGGAAGGGGTTACGTTATATTGGAATGTCACGTAGAACCCTTATTCCTAAACCTAATTACAATGGGCTTCCTCGTCTTTTAATTTTCGCCTCAGCTCGTGGGGTGGTCGATCGACCACTGGAACCAGTCGCTCGACCACATGCGCTGTATAGTAATGCATTCTGACAATTCCTACAGCGCACACCGATCTTAAAACAGCTGTCATTTCTTCGTTACTTGGTCAAATCAGACGTTTTATACGACGTTGGAAAGCTAAGAGGATAAGCTTTCACCTCCAATTGGAATCAATCGATTATCAGATCTAGAACTAGAGATATAACCATCTGAATAAGGCTTCAATGTTGAGAAGTATTCTGACAGTCTATAGACCATGTAGGTTAGTCTATAGACCACTGTAGCTGGTAATCCGCTTCTAAGACTCTCGCAAATACATCTTTCAGGCCTTGAAATGCGCATTAAGTTCATCCCACGAGTCACTAATCCATGTCAAATGCAATGCTAAGCACTTAGGGACGGATTCGGCTCGATTTCCGCTGGATTCTTCACATTTCTGCAATATTACACAAAAACACAAAAGTAGACGGAAATAGGGAAAATAGTAGCATGAACTACATATTTGAGCTCTGAAATGCGTGTAAAATAGGGAGTAAAACAACATATTTAGGACACGCATTACTTACATTGAGATTTCGGATGAAAGGGCACAAGTAAGATCTCCTTCTTACTTGTTCTTGAGCTCTCCTAATATGGATGAACAAAGATTCAATGATAGAATCTCTCCCAAGGAATTATACCCAAGATAACCTCCTAAAAATTAATATTATTAATACTAGAACAATATTAATTTAACTAAAATTGACCCAAAACTATTGTTGGAACTCTTGTTTATTCGGCCAAGAGTAAGGAGCATTTTTGGAGTTTTTCTCTCTTTATTTTTCTTAAGATGTTTTGAGAGAAAGACTATTTCTTACACTAGAAATTAGAAGAGTATGAATGAATAATGAAAAACAACCCATTTGAGTCTCATAGAGGGGGAAAACCGGTGGTGTGGGAAGGGTGCCCTATGCATGGACTTGATTCTCTAACCAAGAATGTAGGCATGCAAGGCTAGGTGTTGGTTTCATAATTGTGTTTTCCACTTATAAATAATCAACACAATTTTTAACCTAATACCCTCTCCATTTCGGTATACACACATAAAAATGGGTGTGTCCATTTTATTTGTGATTTTGTCAATATGTCACATGTGACACATTACATGACATCTTATAATCGAA
Source organism: Silene latifolia (assembly GCF_048544455.1). Taxonomy (NCBI): domain Eukaryota; kingdom Viridiplantae; phylum Streptophyta; class Magnoliopsida; order Caryophyllales; family Caryophyllaceae; genus Silene; species Silene latifolia. Next base: position 88,370,806 of record NC_133531.1, on the reverse strand, counting down.
ATGTATTTTTAACAATTAAAAATCAACATATTAATAAAATATGTCATTTATAAAAATAACATAGTAATTCACAATTACTTGTACCAAAATGGTTTACCAATTTATAAATCACAACATCTTGTATTTTTAATAAATTATTCATTCAGTTTCAATTGTTTCCGTAAACTATAATTTCATCTAAGTAATAAAACAATTCGATCACTTAGACCGTATCTTATTAATCAAATTACAACGAGGCACGTAAATATTACTCCCAAAATCGTCCGTCAATTTTAAGCAATTTAATTGACTCGTATCGTCATACGACCAATTCAATATTCAATTAAGAGTGTTACCCTTTAGGTATGACCTAAGGAGATCAACTAATCACCACCGTCGCACGACAGTAATGTCAAACTCTAGGCAACCAATCATTACCGATATGTGTAGACCAGTTGACTGTAAAACATTACATCCCACATGTATTCTTAAAATGAGACTTAAACATGTGATCATCATGATCGACAGTTGTGATCGCATTATTGTCGGAGGACACATATTCCAACAATCTCCCACTTGTCCTCGACAAGTGTGCGTCACCAATTCTCTTGTCCTATTACTATCTCCCACTTAATGCAAGGTGTCTTTCAGGTCGTACTTGCAAGTGATCATATCGAGAGTGGTTTCCTCGATCTGGAGAACAACTGATTGACCGGAATTATCCACCATGGATACCTTCCGAGCGTGGCGACGCATTTCCAGTTCACTACTCCTCGAGTGGCCCTGAGATATTATTATAACCCTGACAAGGGGTGGACAATTTCTATTGCACATGTTCCCTTCAACTAGCCACAGCCATCATAACCCAAAATATGCCCATTTAACCGCATTTCCGAAGGTCGTAGTAACACAAATCAAAGTTAATCTGAAACTGTGCCATCTTAGGCGAACAGTCTTTAGTCAAAAGAATCGACTCATTAGAATACTATAGTAGCTCTCGCCACGACCAGGCTATATAAATTTGCCAGAACTCTATAGGCGGTCAAAAGGCCCGACAAAGTGTTCCCAACAGTCTGCCTATGTGATCGACTAGTCATCTCACATGACTTCATGGCATTTGTACTTACCATCAATCGCATCATACTCTAGTCACTTCGATACGTCACCTCATACAAGTGACTATGGGCAAATACTATGTTAATCCGTGTTCACTTTAACGGGGCTGAATTTGTCACTACAACCCGTTTGGATGTAACAATGTATAAAGAAAAGATAAAAGACAAATGCGATTATGAACATGAACAAAAACAACACTTTTATTTTATTTCAAAATCTAACATAAACTTGGTACACGTTTAAGTCCTATGGACGCAACATGTCCATCATGCTTGGCCTGCGATAAAGGCTTGGTGAGCGAATCAGCTATGTTGTCATCCGTCCCAACCTTACATATCGCAATTTCCTTTCTTTTAATGAAATCTCTAATTACATGATAGTTTCTAAGTACATGACTAGATCTATTACTAGACTTAGGCTCTTTAGCTTGGAAGATCGTCCCACTATTATCACAATAGAGAGTGATAGGATCATTGGCGGTAGGTACTACTCTTAGACCTTCCGTGAATTGCCTGATCCACATAGCTTCCTTGGCAGCTTCTGATGCTGCAATGTACTCACCTCCGTTGTTGAATCCGCGATCACAAACTACCTTGAAGCTTCTCCAGCTAACGGCACCACCATTGAGCATGAAAACGAAACCAGCTTGTGATTTCATGTCATCTCTATCCGTTTGGAAAATTGAGTCCGTGTAACCATTAACACGGAGCTCGGTGTCTCCTCCAAACACTAAGATAGAATCCTTAGTCCTTCTCAAGAACTTAAGGATGTTCTTGACGGCTATCCAGTGACTCTCACCTGGATTTCCTTGATATCTACTCGTTATGCTCAAGGCATACGAGACATCAGTGCGTGTGCATATCATGGCGTACATGATTGATCCAACAGCGGAAGCATAAGGGATCATCTTCATGCGTTCAACATCATGGGGTTTGGAGGGAGATTGACACTTGCTCAATATAGTCCCAGTTACCATAGGTACCAATCGCCTTTTTGATTTGTCCATGCTGAACCGTCGAAGAATCTTATCAACATAAGACTCTTGACTTAGTGCCAATATCCTCTTGGATCTATCTTTATGGATCCGGATACCTAATATGCGTTGTGCCTCTCCTAAATCCTTCATTTGGAAGTGGTTACCTAACCACTTCTTGACAGAAGACAACATCGGAATATCATTTCCAATGAGTAGTATGTCATCTACATACAAGATTAGGAACACAACATTGCTCCCACTAAATTTCATGTATAAACATGGTTCCTCAACACTTCGAGTGAAACCATTCTCTTTTATCACATGATCGAATCGATGATTCCAACTTCTAGATGCTTGTATAAGACCATAAATGGATCTCTTTAGTTTGCACACTTTGTTAGGATTTTTAGAATCGACAAAACCTTCGGGTTGTAACATGTACACCTCCTCTTCTAAATTCCCATTTAGAAAAGCGGTTTTGACATCCATTTGCCATATTTATTAATCATGAAATGCGGCAATCGCTAACAAAATCCATATGGATCTTAGTATGACTACGGGAGCGAAGGTTTCATCATAATGGATACCTTGGATTTGGGTAAATCCTTTTGCCACTAGCCTAGCTTTGTAGACATTATCATGTCCTTCTATGCCATTCTTGACCTTGAAAATCCATTTGCATTGAAGAGGTCTTGCCCCTCTAGGCAAATCCACCAAGTTCCAAACTTGGTTTTCATGCATTGAATCCATCTCGGACTTCATGGCTTCAATGTGGGAATTATCTGTATGCTTCCCTTTATTTATAAGTATTATAACGAATTTATTATGATGATAACTAGTCATAAAATAAATTACATAAACAAAATATTATAGAATTAAGAAATAACCTTCGGTCCTAGCAAAATCGGCCTAAGAACAATATCGCAATGATATTCACCTATCAGTTGCACCCAAGATGATATGAGATATGCCCTTTTGTTCTTGCTAGAATCGATCCCCAATTTTCTGTAAAAATTTTAGGTTTTTGTGTATTTCTTTGATGAGAGGAGGCTAGGTTAAATTAGGTCAAGAAGAAGGAAGCAAAATCATCTCCTACTCTCCTTATAATAAACGAAATAAAGGAGAGTAATTAGGGAGATATCTTTTTCTTGCTCTTTTGCCTTTGACCGAGTGAACCAAAATAAGGAGAGAAATCTCCTAATTTTTGGTAGTTACTTTAATGTATAAAATGTGCATAATTATAAATCGTCATATATTTTATTCCGTATTAATAAGTCTACAGACGATATATTAATGCCGGTCTATAATAAATAATTATGACAATATTGTATAATATATACGTTAACTATAAATATCGCATATTTATAATTAGCTAATTAAATATAACCGATTACATTTAATTACGAATTAACATATTAATTCGTCCAAGCTTAACATTATATACATTAATTAAATATAACATATATTCAATTTACGAATTGACAGTTAATTCGTCTCAGCTAATATTATTTAATCGGCATTAAATAATCGTCTCATCAACACGTTGACTAACTGTTTAGTCAATTACTTGGACTAACCTTTTAGTCAGGCATCAATGTGATTATATTTTCATACAATCACATCTCTCAAACACATCCTTTAGGTGTGACTTTTAGGGACCAGTTAATTACCGCCATCAGTATGATAATAACGTCAAACTTTCTAGCAAGCCAACCGTTATTAGGTAATCGTTAATCAACTGATAAAATACGAAGTATACCCTTGTGAACCTATTGATACGTGCCTAATGTATAGTCTTTTTAGCCTATTTCAGCACGTATTTCTATGCATTTCTATACTGTTTTTATGGTATTTTGCTCCGAATTGGCTACTTTGGTGTATTTTGTCCTTTTTGTAGGAATGATCGCGAAAGTAGTGGAACCATACTCCTTCTCGTCCTTTTTGCATGCATTTAGAGGAGACGGGATTGTCCCAGAGTAAGATACTGCATTTGGAGGCGTCCTGGCACGCATTACGAGGCACTTAGACGCAGACGTAAGCTGAAATGAAGTCAAGTACTCGATCGAGCTCTTTTACAAGTCGATCGAGTGGTTTTCATGCCCTCTGGTGGTCGATCGAGTGGTTTTCACTCGATCCTTAGCTTGCACAAAGACCCTCTACTCGATCGAATGCCTTTCTGGTCGATCGAGTAGAACCTGCTGAAGAGTTGCTCGATCGAGTGGTTTTAATCCACTCGATCGAGTGGTTTTTATGGGTTTGGGCTTTAATTAGCCCGCGTGATGTTTTATTTCGCATAAACTTGTTTTGTTTGTTATTTAAGCACGGATTACTAGGTTAATTAGGATTATCTATCATATTATCAACTCTCCACTTTGAAACTTTACTACGTTCCTTTATTCCTTTCACTTTACTTTGCTTTGGGGTTATTATTGCTCGGATTCAGTTGTTCTTTACGCCGGATTCGCATTGATTGTAATCCTTTCTCTCCCTTTATTAATAATAATCATTTGTTGCTTTAATTTCTCATTTGTGTTCTTATTTTCCTCTGCCCTAATTTTCATTATTGCGATTTGTTGTTTATTCATTATGTTTTCTGCTGGGAATTTGTCTGCTATTAGTTTAATTACCGATATGAGTAGCTAAACTCCCTTTATGTTGGGATTAGGGAATCTGCGGTAGAAAGATGACGATTTAGTAGATGAATCAGATGAATTAATTACGAGACTCTGTCACTATAGCAATTTAACTGTAATTCCCGACCTAGTTGAGTGCACGCTTCTATATCACCCATTAATCTGGCTAAAATTAATCCTGGATCGAAAGATTGGACTAAATAGGCCTGCTATAAACAGTAGACTACCCTAATGAGGACGAAAGTTAAGTTAGTGGTATTTTAGGATAGAAAGTGGACCGAAAGGACCTTTTAACATCCGTCTCACATTAGTTCGTCTAAATCATTTACAGCTGAGTTATTGGACTACCGTAGTGAACCGAAATCCTGACATGTCCCTCTCTTCTTGATAGTTTAATCGTATTTTACTGCCTTTACTGCTCTTTATTTTATTTCTCTTCCTTTCAACCTTCGTAGTTTAGAACCAATTTCAAACAAACCCCCATTTGTTACCATAGGATTAGAAATAGACAGCTATAATTACATTACCTCCCTGTGGATTCGATACTAGACTGCTCCTGCTATATTTTAGTTGAGACCGTTAGGTTTTATTTTTGATAGGGTTGCGATAGCCGTGTCAAATTTTGGCGTCGTTGCGGGGAGGCAATTGTTCAATTTATTAGTTGCTTTATTTTTAGTCCTTTTCAGTCTAAGGGACACCCGTTCCTTGGACTATTCTTATTTTCTGTTGTAGTTTCTTCTTATGCGCAGGTCGCAGGGTGGTCCACTACTACCATTCGATCCTGAGATTGAAAGATCTTTGCACGTAAAGAGGAGATTATTTCAAGACCAACAGTTGGAAGAACCTAGTTCTCATTCCAACTTTTACGAGAACGAACTGTTCGAGGACAATCCACCGTCTTCTCCAGTTTCCAATTCATCAGTTGAAACCGTTATTTTTCCAGACTTTCCCGAAATGGCCGAAGAAGCGACCATTGCCAGTCATTCTGAACCCACAGTTGAGGATCTTTACAAGGGGTTCGAGCTACCAAGGGATGCCAGGAAATTCGAGCCGAAACCCTCTTACCTTAATATGGTTGAGAAGAATCAGTTTGGTGGGGCTGCAAACGAGGATGCAGCGAAGCACATGGAGACTTTTATTGATTATTGCTGCTCCATACCCCCATCTGCTGGCGTGACAGCGGATCAGATAAAAGAAACCATGTTCATCTTCTCACTCCGCGATGCTGCGAGGGAGTGGTATAGGGATTTGGACCGAGCTGCTCACGACATAACTGATTGGAATTCAATGGCTTTAGCGTTCTATAAGAAGTATTTTTCTGCATCGAGGACTATTGCCATTAGAGCTCAGATAACGAGCTTCAAACAAGGGCCTGACGAGAACTTTCACGAGGCATGGGTTCGATTTAAGAAGCTAGTGCGTACCATACCGCACCATGGTTTCGAAAAATAAAGCTTGTGCAATCATTTCTATAATGGTCTATATGACGATCAGAGGGCTATTTTGGATGCTGCAGCCAATGGTCGATTTGCTGAAAACTTGGGAGAACCCAAGGGGTGGAAGATCATAGATGATTTGGCCATCCATAAGGCTGAATATGGGAACTCGAGAGGAAATCAAAGAAGAGCCGCTGAATCTTCTTCTGTCGCTGCCCTTGAAGCTCTTACTGCAAGGTTTGACAAGTATGAGCTAGGAGGAGCTTCCAAGGGAGGGATGTATCAGGTTAATGCTATGACAGACGGTCCTTTCGTCTGTAGAAGATGTGGAGGAGAGGGACATGTCTCAGATCATTGTCCCAGTCCTTTTGAGCAATGCGCCGCCTTTCAACACTACGAGCGAACAAAAGTTACTACGAGCCGAATGTCCACCCCAATTTGAGGTGGAGTAGTCGAATGTACTCAATCCCACCGCCCCTCCGCATCACGCCGTATATTCCTCCACACAAGAATCAACGGGGCTATCGAAGCCTCCTTCTTTCAACCCTCCTAACCAAGGTACATCCTCTTCTAGTGGGGTGAGTGAAATGGGTGAGCTTAAGTCCATGATGCAAGCCATATCGAAGCAATTGCAGCTGAATGATCAACAAAATCAACAGCAAAACGCGTCATTTAACGCACTTGAGACTCAAGTTGCCCAACTTGCTGCAAATCAATCCTCGACAAAGCCGGGTCAATTACCCACTCAAAATGAGAAGAATCCACATGAGACGGTAAACCTGATAGAATTGAGAAGCGGTCTTTCTTATGAGAGACCATAAATGAAGAAATCGGACCCTAGGAAGCCATTACGATGGTGAATGATTAATCTTGTCGAGAAAACGGGCTCACGACAAAGGAACTACTCGATCGACTGAAGACTGGTGTTCGATCGAGCAGAATTGAGGATGATAGTGGTCGATCGAGTGTCTTTTCCACTCGATCGAGTGAACAGGAGGACCAAACTGGTCGATCGAGTAGAATTTCTACTCGATCGAGTGAAGCAGATCATGATATTGGTCGATCGTGTGGGAAGTTTGCTCGATCGACTGCTGTTGAAGAAGAAACCGCTCGATCGACTGAAGAAGTTGATCGATCGAGTGGTATTGATGACGGGAAGCTTCTACGAGAGCCTGCTAGTGCTCGTTTAAGCGAGAAATCACCCGAAAGACCTCGTTCGAGAGGTAAGAAGAGTCCAAAGGATACTGAACTTGCACCGGAAGATACATTGGAAGCGAGAAACAAGGGACTCGAGATACCAATCACGGTTCCCTTCCCGAGGCGGCTCACAGTACCAAAGTTAATCGCCAGCTTTGGCAAATTTGTCGAACTTTTGAAGAGCTTGGAAGTCTCCGTGCCGTTCATCAATTGTCGACTAAGGTACCCTCTTATTTAAAATTTATGAAAGAAATTTTAGCACGTAAGAGGACTATTAATGACAGTGAGACCGTAGCTTTGATCGAGGTGGGGTCACCCTATTTCAAAATAAGTTACCCCTAAGCAATCGGACCGGGTAGTTTTTCAATTCCGTGTCATATCGGTATGCAATTGATTGATAATGCGCTATGTGATTTAGGCGCTAGCGTAAGTGTCTTACCTTTGTCTCTGGCTAAGAGACTTGGTTTGACAAAACTGAGTTGCACCAACATGACTGTCCAGATGGCCGGCCGTAGTCTATCACGGCCATTAGGTATAGTAGAAGACGCACTGTCGGATCGGGAAGTTCTTTATTCCCGTTGATTTTGTCGTCTTAGACATCCCCGAAGATGCACACACCCCTATTATTTTAGGGAGACCATTTTTATCCACTGCCCGTGCAGTAATAGACGTCAGGGGGAAGACTTTGACCTTTCAGGTGGGGGACGAGGAGTTGATTTTTCATCAGTCCAAGTTCCGGAGAGCTCCCATGCAAGCCCAGCCTTGCAATGCTCTCTCTTCTATTGTTTCTATTATTGACACTCCAAATGAAAATTTGGAGAATTGTGCCGCTATTGTTGCCCCTCCGCCTCAAATTGAGAGCAAAAAGGAGGAAAGTTTGTCTGTTTTCCTTACTGCAGGTACAGATGGAAGCAAGGATGGGGCTGTCAAGGGACATGGTGCAACCATTATCAATCAAATTGGAAGCAAGGATGCCAAAGAAGATGACGGAGGAGCAAGGACGAAGCAAGTTCGAACCTACATAGACTAGAATTACATTCCTCCTACTGTTTCAAAGGATAATTCAAGCTCATGGAAGATGAATAGGTCGGTCAGTATCGCTGAAGTGACGTCCTCGAAATCGAAGCCCACGAAGGGGCTACTGAAATTTGATGGGAATTAAACGGGGAAATGCCCCGTGTAACACCTTGTAATAGACAATTTTTGAATTTCTTTTGACTTTGTTTTATTGCGTTTTAATTAGGACAATTAGTTTTAGACAACTTTTAGCATAGACGTAAGACTATAGACTGTGCTTATACGTTTTTGGTATTTTGGGAAATTTTTGCGTGTGTTCTTATGCAGGTTTGGGGAAGTTTCACGCATTTCAAGGAAGTAAAGACGAAATTAAAAGGCTTATGCTAGAAAAGTCCTCGATCGAGTACTTTTTGTACTCGATCGAGTGAAAATCTGATCGATCGAGCTGTTTTTCAAGACGATCGAGTAAAGCTGAAGAGGGATTGGTCGATCGAGTAGAAATTCTACTCGACCAAGCTGCTGGACCATAAAAGCCCTCGATCGAGCGACTTAAAATCACTCGATCGAGTGAAATGAACAGTGGATATGGGAGTTTTCTAACTTAAACTCTTTATTTCCTTTTCTATTTCATTTCATCCCCAATTTTCGACTAACACTCCCCTTTTGTGCGATTGATTTCTTCCCCAAATCCACATTTTCTTGCCCAAATCACCTAATCCATCTCCTACATTTCATTGCTTGCACTTTAATCTTCAAAAGCCCCTTAAATTCACCCCTATTTGTGTTCATTTTCGCGGTTTTAAGAAGGGTATTCGGGTTTGCGGGTTTTTCGACTGAAATCCACCATTGTTGCTTGTTTATTTGAGGATTATTTGCATTTGTAGGTCTATCATCATCAAGTAAGTGATTCCCATAACCTCTTGCATTTTAATTTCGATTATTTGGAATTTTCTGAGGTAAAAATCGAATTTAGGGCTTGAATATCCATTGTTGGTCGATTTTTCGACTTTATTCGAGTTTATTGCCCTTACCCTTCTTGCTGGATGATTGATCATAATTCCTCGCTGCTTAATACATGTTAACTCGAATTTCACATGATCTTTGTGATATGAGTTCTGGATAGTCGAATTTTTCGACTGTCACTTTGCTTTTTGCTGTTGAATTGTCCTAGCTAGCATCTTGTTGCGGTTTTTACTTCGATTGTTAACCGAAATCACACTCCTATGTATGCTTAGCCATGCTTCACGAGCCTTTGCAAAGAAACAAATGATTAGGGCGATATATGTCGAAAAATTTCGATTTTCAGACGGTCTTTATGCTGGCATGACCTATCTCATATTAATTGTTTCTTACATGCCACTGTTGCTCACTGTTTTCCCGTGCCCTATCGCCCTTGCATGTTGTAATTCGAAAATTTTGAGGAACTGTTTGGGATTTCTGTGCTGTAGAGTCGAATTTTTCGACTTTTTAGGAGACTTCCATGGTGTCAAATGCTGGTTAACGCGTTATTTTAGCCACGGTTATCAGCCATTGTTTCTCTTATCATGTCCCTTGCCTTGATTACAGGATGGATACTAGTTCCCTGCCCTCCACCAAGACTTCCTCCACCTGTCTTTGAGCGAGTCCGTGGCCCCGCTTGCCCACTAGCTCCACTTTAGTCACCACCGCAGCCCCAGTCTTCCTTGTTTCTACTGCCGGGACAGCTTTACGCTCCAAACTAGCTCACTGGGAGCTCGGTTCGAGCTACTCCAGCCACCACTTCGCCACCACTTCTACACTGTGGCACACTCACCACCGAGGTCGCCGCTTCGTAGTCGCTTTAGTTCCTTACACGGTCCCGAGAGCGGGCCGCCGCTGCGTTCCGAGAGACGGAGGCCGGGTCGTAGACTAGTCAAAGCTACACCACTCCGCTACTTCTACCTCCACCACAACTAGCCCTTCCACAAACAAGCTACCCCCGCTCTCGCTTCTACTTCACCGCCGACCCGCTTACTTCGTAGACGATTCTTGTCCGAGGGGACACTTCCCTGGACTCTCACCCGACTACCCGCAGTATTATTCGTCAATGCTTTACATCGCGATAAATTTTATAACCTGCTGAAGTGTGAACATATGCCTTCCCGATTTTTAGACAAATCGGCATTAGAGAAACTTGGCCTTTACGAGTCAGTGTGTGATTTATTACGGGTCACGGGGATGCCTGGCCTCATTACCATGAGGGGCCACACCTTCTTAGAGCCGAGTCTCGAGTTTCTCGCCTCTTTTACCTTCTCCCCGGGGGCATACGCTCATCGACCCCGATCGCTCGTCGGTCTCTTTCTCGGTTATTTAACCGGACCTTTCGAGATGCCCCCGGGCCGAGTTTGGTAGGTTGCTAGACCTTACCTCCTCGGGTGTGACGTCGGACTCGAGGAAGGTTTACAAGCAGTGTCCGCGGTGCTTGGCCCCGACCCGCTTTCGGAGCGAAAGCTCCACCAGTCCCACCATCCCCCCGTCCGTTGTTTTCTCGGACTCATGGGGAGCTCTATTTTCGGCCGAAAGGAGCCGAATAACATCACGAACCGCGAGCTATCCAACCCGGCGATTACACAATGTCGATCGTGAGGGTCCTTTTACCTTCAACATTGCCTACCTCACCGCCCAAGTACCTCCACGACCCGGGGAAGAAGGACACGGAACCATTGCTGCGGTGGCATAGCCACCATTCTTGCCCATCGCCTTTTCTCCCCTTGGCCTCGTGACTTGCAAAGTACCTCGCGGAGAGAGGTCACCGAGTCTCGCCCGCCATGCTTGCTCAGCATTGGCTTACCCCAGACTACCAGACTTGGAAGATTGACGGCTCCTTGTCTGTTGACTTACCTTGCGACAGTCTCCCACGTCCTGAGCCCTTACCTACTGTGCCTAAGGGCCACCGTCTGCCTGCCTTGCCCTTACTTCACCTTCCGCCTCGTCCATCCCCCGATGAGCCCGCCGCTAAAAAGCGGCGAGTTGAGACTGGAGATGGGTCTACACCTGCAGGGAGTACCCAGCCTTCTACGGCTACTCCCGATCCGACCTCTACTTCCGCTGTTACTACTACCCCTACTCCTACTCCTGCCCCACCTCCCACTGACCAGACCCAGACCCAGACTCAGACTGAGCCGGTCTTTCCGGCCACTTTTAGCCTACCTCCTCCCTTTGTAGCGCCCACGGTCCAGGACCAAGGGGGCGCAGTTTACGGTCTGTTGATTGAGCTTGCAGAGCGTCAGGCTCGTATGGAGAGGGACTTAGCTTTGACACTACACCCTCTGTACGAGTACCACTTGCGAGACACGGCCGATCCCCGAGGGTTGGCCACACCCTTCCTTCTTCCGGTTCCCAGCTGAGGGGTACCCGGTGTCAGAGGACGAGGAGGAGAGCGAGGACCCAGAGGTGGCGGTGGAGAGAGCTCGCGCTAAGGAGCGGGCGAGGAGAGAGGAGGCGAGAGACCCGTTGTACCGGGGGGAGGGAGATGGAGATGGCGACGACGACGACGACGACGACGACAAGTAGCTACTGGTCTACTCATTTCCCCAGTTTTCTGGCTGGTTTGGGGAAGTTCGTTTTTGTATGTACCTCTTACTCTTTTCATTTTGTCTCCTTTATTTTTCTTTTGTTGGTTGTATATTCCCGTTCCCCCATTTTTCTGTTGGTGTATGCTGGAGGACAACGAGGGCGTTGTCCGTTTTGGTTTGGGGAGGGTACTGCATCCTTTTGAGTCTGCATCTGCATTTGTTTCGCATTCACGTTTAATTTTTCAGCTTGCATTGTTGTTTATTTTCAATAAAAAAAATTAAAAAATCCAAAAAAAAATTAGAAAATTTCAAAAAAATTCAAAAACATTTCACGTTTATTTTTGCATATAGGTTGAGTCGGAACGGTAGATTCCCGTGATGAAATTGCACTATAACTTGTCATTTTACTTGAGCCTTGCACTTTTATTGATAGTTTTTAGCTTTGTCATACGCATAATCTACGAATTTTTGTTCAAATATAAGTTTGTTGTTTAGACTTGACCTATAAACTGGCAAACTACTTAAAAATTCTGAGTTTTTAGAGCCATAACTGGTGCCATTTATGACCAGTTCATTAGGAATTTTGAGAGTATTACTCCTTGCATAGCATGTTCATCTCATTTGCACATTTATGACATTCAATTTCTCGTCAAATGCACATATTCGGGTTTGTGGTTGGTGTCACATGCAGGGAGGGTCTTGCAAATTCCCCTTTCTTTATATATTTCACCCATTTAGCTCCACATTAGCCAAAACTTGCCTTTTTGACCCATTAGCTACATTCCAAACTAAGCCTGCCTAGTCGAGCTAATTAGTATGTTCTTTTGTGGTATGTTTTCCATTGCAGTTTGGTCTGTAATTCTTGTTTGGAGTTGGTGTTTGTATTAAGGAAGGAGGAAAGAAAAAGGAAAAAAAAATGATGAAAAAAAAAAAAAAAAAAAAAAAGGCTGAAACGTAATAAAAAAAAAAAAAAAAAAAGAAAAGAAAGAAAAATTTGTGAAAACTATTGTGCCCTCTTGTCAGAGTTGAGAAGATGTTTGAAGACGTACAATCGACAAGGGTTGTTTGTTTCAGTCAGTTGTTTCAGACGGTGCTTTTAAAGAGGAAGTTTGTAACCGTCTGACTCCTCCGTTCTATCTCATATTTTTGAGGAGATTGTGCTTTGAGTCTAGTGAGTTTTGTGACAAGTGAAGGGCACTTGTACTTAGTTTTTCAGTCAGTTGAGATCCGGATGGTTTCATCATGGTCTTGTTAGGAACTAGCTTGGCGGTTTTACCTCCACATTTCCATAACTTATTTTGCCTTTTCTCACCTGAACCTCACTATTCCCATATTATTTGCAAACCCTCGGTTGTGACGGACATTATCGGTTGGAATTTGTGCATTAGTACTTGAATTGTCTTTCATTTTTGTTGCATGCATGCTATGTAGGTCGCAGTTAGGTGAGTGACTGTCTTTTCTTCTCTCTTTTACCTAATACATTTGCCATTTGCTTCATGAGAGAAGAGTGACCACGTGAGAGTCCAGTTTTGTTGGTCTTGCAAGGTCGATAGGTCAGCTTTATTTCTGAACAGCTTATAATTCGTTTGCGTATTGACTGCTTGGCTTAAACTGTTGATTTTTGTTGCATTAAATTGGTTCAAGTAGACAAGTTAAGCTAGCTCTGAGTTATCATTTCCGTTCCATTAGTTTAGTTTTGAGTTTACTCGAGGGCGAGTAAAGGTTTGGTTTGGGGAGATTTGATACGTGCCTAATGTATAGTCTTTTTAGCCTATTTCAGCACGTATTTCTATGCATTTCTTTACTGTTTTTATGGTATTTTGCCCCGAATTGGCTACTTTGGTGTATTTTGTCCTTTTTGTAGGAATGATCGCGAAAGTAGTGGAACCATACTCCTTTTCGTCCTTTTTGCATGCATTTAGAGGAGACGGGATTGTCCCAGAGTAAGATACTGCATTTGGAGGCGTCCTGGCACGCATTACGAGGCACTTAGACGCAGACGTAAGCTGAAATGAAGTCAAGTACTCGATCGAGCTCTTTTACAAGTCGATCGAGTGGTTTTCATGCCCTCTGGTGGTCGATCGAGTTGTTTTCACTCGATCCTTAGCTTGCACAAAGACCCTCTACTCGATCAAGTGCCTTTCTGGTCGATCGAGTAGAACCTGCTGAAGAGTTGCTCGATCGAGTGGTTTTAATCCACTCGATCGAGTGGTTTTTATGGGTTTGGGCTTTAATTAGCCCGCGTGATGTTTTATTTCGCATAAACTTGTTTTGTTTGTTATTTAAGCACGGATTACTAGGTTAATTAGGATTATCTATCATAATATCAACTCTCCACTGAAAACTTTACTACGTTCCTTTATTCCTTTCACTGTTACTTTGCTTTGGGGTTATTATTGCTCGGATTCAATGTTCTTTACGCCGGATTCGCATTGATTGTAATCCTTTCTCTCCCTTTATTAATAATAATCATTTGTTGCTTTAATTTCTCATTTGTGTTCTTATTTTCCTCTGCCCTAATTTTCATTATTGCGATTTGTTGTTTATTCATTATGTTTTCTGCTGGGAATTTGTCTGCTGTTAGTTTAATTACTGATATGAGTAGCTAAACTCCCTTCATGTTGGGATTCGAGAATCTGCGGTAGAAAGATGACGATTTAGTAGATGATGAATCAGATGAATTAATTACGAGACTCTGTCACTATAGCAATTTAACTGTAATTCCCGACCTAGTTGAGTGCACGCTTCTATGTCAACCATTAATCTGGCTAAAATTAATCCTGGATCGAAAGATTGGACTAAATAGGCCTGCTATAAACAGTAAACTACCCTAATGAGGACGAAAGTTAAGTTAGTGGTATTTTAGGATAGAAAGTGGACCGAAAGGACCTTTTAACATCCGTCTCACATTAGTTCGTCTGAATCATTTACAGCTGAGTTATTGGACTACCGTAGTGAACCGAAATCCCGACATGTCCCTCTCTTCTTGACAGTTTAATCGTATTTTACTGCCTTTACTGCTCTTTATTTTATTTCTCATCCTTTCAACCTTCGTAGTTTAGAACCAATTTCAAACAAACCCCCATTTGTTACCATAGGATTAGAAATAGACAGCTATAATTACATTACCTCCCTGTGGATTCGATACTCGACTGCCTCTGCTACATTTTAGTTTAGACCGTTAGGTTTTATTTTTGATAGGGTTGCGATAGCCGTGTCACCTATAAGAGATTTATAAATGTTATCACACTAATTTGTGGAGGACACAAGCTCCAACAAACTCCCACTTGTCCTTACAAGTGTATGTGCGATAACCGATTCTCATATACTAAAATTTCCCCCACTCAATGTAAAACAATTTGCAAAATCCGTATTCACAAAGGTTGTATTTTACAAGTGATCAATATCAAGAGTGGTTTCCCCTACTAGAGAGTAACTTAACTGATAAACGAATCATCATTCGAGCATGGCCATGCATTTCAGTTACTACTCCTCGAGTGGCGCTTAGAAATAACTATACCTGATAAGAGTTGGATATTTTCCTCAACTCGAATCCTTCAGATGTAAGCACAGTATGAAATGACCCAGAAAAAATCTACTTAGTCTCCAGTTACGGCAGACCATGAGAAAGAAACCAAAGTCTCCCAAAAACTGCATTAATCTCAGAAGACAGTCGATAGTCAAAAGAATCGACTCTAGGAACACAATGGACGTCCAATCCACGACCTGGCACCGAATGTTTTTAAACATTTAGAGCTCCATTACGTTGTCACCAAAAATTTGTCCTACGAGGTATCGTTATAATCTTGCATTTGTGATCGATCAGTCAACCGTTTGACTTATGGCTCGTTGAACCCACCATCAATCGACTGCACAATATAATAGCTAGAGTTATCAGCTCATTAAGGCGATTACGGACCAAAACAAATATAATGTAATTCAGTTCACTTTGTGGCGTTCAATGTTGTCGGTACAATCCAAATGAAAAACAAAATATTATACTAAAACGATGAAGTTATAAATAGTATATGAAAAAGATAATGTATCAAATCCATAATCAACTACTACAAATCAGGAACACGTTTAATTCCCATGGAAATAATGTGCCATTCATGCTTATCAAAATTCAACGATTTAGTGAGAGTGTCCGCGATGTTATCATCCGAAGCTATCTTGTCAATCACTATCTCTTCTTGCTCCACGTAATCACGGATCACGTGAGCTTTCCGATGTACATGTCTAGATTTGTTGCTAGACTTAGGCTCCTTAGCCTGGAAGATGGCACCTCTATTGTCACAATAGATGGTGATCGGGTCATTCGAACTAGGAACTATCGTAGTCCTTGTAAGAATTGACGCATCCATATCTCTTCCTTTGCTGCCTCCGAAGAGGCATAGTACTCGGATTCTTTGGTAGAATCTTCTACAACACTCTGTTTTGAACTCTTCCAGCCGACCGCAACACCATTAAGAGTGAAGACGAACCCGGACTGAGATTTTGAATCATCTCGATCCGTTTGGAAGCTAGCATCTGCGTAACCGATTGTGCATAGCCTAGTATCGCCTCCATAAGTCAATACCCTATCCTTAGTCCTCCCTAGGTACTTAAGGATGTTTTTAACAGCTATACAGTGTGTTTCACCTGGATTGTTTTGGTACCGACTCGTCTTACTCAATGCATATGCCACGTCTGGACGTGTGAATATCATGGCATACATGATTGATCCTATAGTAGATGCACAAAGAACACGACTCATGCGCTCAATCCCTTCAGGCGTCGTGGGTGACTGAGACTTGCTAAACTGCATCCCAGACGTCATTGTAAGGTTCCCCTTCTTGGAGTTGGTCATGTTGAACCTCCAAAGAATCTTATTCAAATAAGACTCCTGACTAAGTGATAACGTCCGTCGTGATCTATCTCGGTAGATACGAATTCCCAAAATGCGTTGTGCCTCACCCAGATCTTTCATCTGGAAATGGTTCTTCAACCATCCTTTAACCGAAGATAAGAGAGGAATGTCATTCCCAATCAAGAGTATGTCATCGACATACAATATCAAGAATACAATCTTGCTCCCACTCGACTTGATATATAAGCATGGTTCCTCGACCGATCGAGTGAAACCATACTCTTTTATCACCTGGTCGAAACGATGATTCCAACTCCGAGAAGCTTGCTTAAGTCCATAAATGGAACGCTTAAGCTTGCATACTTTCTTAGGATGTTCAGGATCTATGAAACCTTCGGGTTGCACCATGTACAACTCTTCCTCCAAATAACCGTTTAAGAAGGCGGTTTTCACATCCATTTGCCAAATTTCATAGTCATGAAAAGCGGCAATCGCTAAGATTATCCGAATGAAACGTAGCATGACTACAGTGAAGGAAAAGTAGATTCATATACAAATTAACATACTCATATATGTCTAAACTAATTTGTCATAAAATTAAAACGGATCTTATGCATGCAAACAATAGTATAAATAGAGGAGAAATCATGTCCTTACAAAGTAGATTTCGGCTATTAGGGCACAAGAGAGATCACCTTTCTCTTCTTGTTCTTGAGCTATTCCAATGGAAGAATGAAGATCTAAGTGTAAGATCTCTCCCTATGTATTATACCCAAGGCTCCTCTTAATTAAAATTAATATTACAAGTACTAGTTATAATATTAATCTTAGTAGAAAATTGAACCAAAAATATTGTTTAACACTTGAATATTTTCGGTTATTAGGAGAGAGGAAGAGAGGATTTTATTTCTCTAGAAATCTCTATATTTGATGATGGAATTAGAATGAATAATAATCTACAACATTTTGTATATTATTGGGTAAAATTATAAGAAAAACAATGATGTATTTTTCTTCCCAAAACCGTGTAAGAGGAGAAGGAAAGGGAAGCCAATGCATGGACTTGTTGCTCTTAACAATGTTCATAGGCTTGCATGGCTAGACTACTTTTTAATCATTATGTTTTCTTATTAAAATACAAACACAATATTAAGTCTATTCCTCCTCTTATTTTCGGCACTTTACATAATATGGTGTCCATATTATTTTTGTCAATTGTCTATATGTTACATGTCACATGTCACATATATTTGTTATGTATTTTTAACTTATTAAAAATCAACGTATTAATAAAAACACGTCATATACAAAATCGACTTAGTAATATCATAATTACTTGTACCAAAATATTTTACCAATTATAAATTACAACTGATTGTATTTATAACAATTCATTCAATTTAATTGTTACATTAAACAATTATTTCATCCGAGTAATGATACAATTCAATTACTCGCATCGTATCTTATTTAATCACATTTTAATATGACACGTAAATTTTGCTTCCAAAATCGTCCGTCAATTTTCAAGTAATTTAATTAACTCGTAACATTATACGATTAATTAAATAATCAATTAAGAGTGTTGCCCTTTAGGTATGACCAAGGGGGTCAATAATCACCACCGTCATACGACGGAATGTCAAACTCTAGTCGCCAATCATTACCGATATATGTTGACCGATTGACAAGAATAATATTACTTCCCAATTGTATTCATTTTAATGAGACTTAAACATGTGATCATCATGATCAACAGTCGTGATCGCATTATTGTCGGAGGACACATATTCCAACAATCTCCCACTTGTCCTCGACAAGTGTGCGTCACCAATTCTCTTGTCCTATTATTATCTCCCACTCAATGCAAGGTGTCTTTCAGGTCGTACTTGCAAGTGATCATATCGAGAGTGGTTTCCTCGATCTGGAGAATAACTGATTGACCGGATTTATCCACTCTGGATGCCATCCGAGCGTGGCCACGCATTTCCAGTTCATTACTCCTCGAGTGGCCCTGAGATATTGTTATAACCCTGACTAGGGGTGGACAATTCTTATTGCACTCATTCCCTTCGACTAGCCACAGCCATCATAACCCAAAATATGCCCATTTGACCCCATTTACGAAGTTCGTAGTAACACAAATCAAAGTTAATCTGAAACTGTGCCATCTAGGAGAATAGTCTTTAGTCAAAAGAATCGACTCATTTTGAATACTATAGTAGCTCTCGCCACGACCAGGCTATATAAATTTGCCAGAACTCTATAAGCGGTCATAAGGCCCGACAAAATGTTCCTAATATCTGCTATGTGATCGACTAGTCATCTCACATGACTCTATGGCACTTGAACTTGCCATCAATCGCATCACACTCTAGTCACTTCGAGACGTCACCTCATATAAGTAACTATGGGCAAAAACAATGTTAATCCATGTTCACTTTAACGGGGTTCAATTGTCTCTACAACCCGTTTGGATATAACAATGTACAAAGTGAGTGAATAATAACTCAAACGACAAATGTTGACATCACACTCGGGTAGTCAATATCATATTACAACCTTGTGATGTTTATCATAAGTGTAAACACTTATTGATTGCAATAGAAGTTTAACATCTCATGTGTCCATGTGTTCAAACTTCTTATACTTGCAATTTCCTTCACATTCATGTTCTCATACCATGAATTTTACCAAGTACACATCAAGGTTCTCGACCTTGGTTTTGGTTCTTTAACTTGAAAGAACTTTCTTATCGATCATCTCATAACGAACGAATTTGCGATAAATAATACAACTTGTACCGATCAAGTATTCCATCCACACACAATGCACTAGGTATATGTTTTGTAGAATCTTGTAACAATTGACAAGATTATTAGCTTAGTACTTCTCACAAGTCCTAGCTTGACTAGGAAAGATTATCTTTGAATAACTTCTTATTCAACCAACCATCTTTCCAAAACTTCTCATTTCTCTTTCTAGGCTTGAAATATTTGGGATTCTCATAAATCCTCATATGTGCTCGGATTTTCTACAATATGTGCAACCTCTTAACACACAATGGAACATTCCGTCAATCACTGAAATCGCTCATCGGATTCTACTCGAGAATTCATGACGTTTCTATTATGGCTCACAAATCATTCATCATGCTCTTATGCATATGAATCATTATTGGACATGTACATGATTATTCTAATGGCGGAAACATTAGTTACTAATAATCATGAGATCAACCGTTCTCAGGTTCAATGAACTACCATGACTGCTAATGGTAATCTCATTTTCAATCATATGAATAACCTATGTGTATGTTGATGTGATGTGTATCTCTTAATACTAATCCAACATCCCTGATGTAATTGGATTTATCATTGTCCATTTTCATCCAGAATTGAAAACTCAAAAGCTTCTTTATGAAAGAAGGTATTAGCTCGTCATTCTTTAATGAGTAATGGGTTTTATACATTCAAGGATGGTAACTCCCACCAAATTCCATGTCTTCACATGAGAATATCCTAACTCCCACTCAATTCAACATATTTCGAAATTGACTTCTCAATCAAAATTTTTCAAGAATATAAATATAAATTGCCTTGCCAAGTTACTAGGATAAAACCATATATGTTCCCATCATATCCTTTCAAAATGCCTATTTTGAAGTGGTCTCATCTTAACCTTACGGAAAGAGATTTTAAATCTTTAACACACTTATGTCATAATGAAGTGTAGTAATGTCATTATTCAAATATAAACAATATTTAGAATACGTCCTTCGGAATACTCTTTCGGAAGGAGGATTAACCATTTTATAGGGAGGTTAAGCAATGACATTTGTATGGTTTAACTTTTAGCAATTGAGGATATCGGTATATCAAATCTTTGCAACTTGATCTTGATTATAACTAGTATGTTACTTTGATTCATTTAGGCTCTTAAGTAAAACTCATGATTGAAACTATTGGTCAAATGCTTCATAAACTTAGTCAAAAACTCGTTAAGACTTTTCATTAGTCATTATCCTTCCAAAACCTTCTTTTGGTCTCCTCGTGTAGTTATCTTAAGAAAATTCTCTTATGATTACTACACTTGGTCTCTTTAGTCATATAGAACTAACTTGAGACCATAGATCTCATCTATTGGGTATACTATGTAATTAGATATACCTTCATTCAAATCATTCTCTTTTGTGTAGATCTTCATATACACAAGTACACAATCTTAATCTTGTCTTGTGTGTCGTGTTACTCATTTTTCTCCCACTCTATCTTTAGAATAAATACACTAATCATTCAAAGATAGCATATGAGTCACAAATTAATGATGTTGAATTATAAGGAGAACTACCTCATAGGTAGACTAATTGTTATTCATATGTGTACTTGGTGATTGACATACCTTAAGAGAGTTCATAGACTCAAAATCACTTTATAAATGATCATACACAAGCCTTAAGTATGTGGACATATAATGAAACCCGTCATTATAATTGTCTATTGGATCACTTTTAAGTGAATAATCTTATGTTTCAAAACGCAAGCATTTAAAGATGAAATTTTAGAACATAAAGGATAAATGATAAAACGGGTGACTTGGGTTGCAAACCAAGTCACTATCATCCAAAATACAAACCATTATCCAAAATACCTTTCCATGTCGAACACGGAAACTTAAAGTTCTAAAATTCAAAACATAACTTAAAATAAGACAATGAAAAACAAAGCTCCATAAAAGCTATCCTTAGCTTCTTCATGGTTTCTTATGCTTGCTTTTCTTTTCCTTTGTCTTTGCTTGGTGGAGGCCCTATTTACAATAAAAGGGAGATACATTATCACAACTTTGCATCATAATACCATAGTTGAATTTAGAAACATAAAAGAAGGTTAGTCATTTACCTACTGGAGTGATCTTTCCAGCTTTGATATCACCAAGGTACTTGGAACAATTCCTTTTCTAATGTCCCATGCCATTACAATAATGGCACTTATCAAGAGGACCCTTCTTGACTTTGGAGGTGCTAGCTTCACAAGACTTAGCTTTGGTGAATGTGGGAGCTTGCTTCTTGCCCTTTCTCCCATTCTTCTTGAACTTCCCTTACTCTTTGTGCTTATGTTAAGCACATCCTTGGGAGGGTTCACATTTAACCCCATGTCCCTCTCGGCTTGCACAAGTAACTTGTGCAACTCCTCAAGAGACACGTCCTTGTCTTGCATGTTGAAATTCACCCTAATTGTACATATGCCTTGACTTTGGACAAGGAGTATAGAATCCTATCTACGATGAGTTCTTTGGGGATTTCAACCTTTTGAATTTTCAAGGTCTCGACAAGCTCCATGAGTTTGAGCACATGAGGGCTAACCTTTTGGCCCTCTTTGAAGTCGAGATCAAAAATGCCGCGGCCGCCTCATATTGGACGATCCGCGGAGTTTGTGAAAACATGGTCACAAGTTTGGAGTAAATCTCATTAGCATTGCCCATTTTGAAGGCTCTCCTTTGGAGTTCCGCCTCCATCGCAAATATTAATACAATTTTCATTGCGGCGGACTCCTTTTGGTAAGCCTCATAGGCTTCCCTAGTGGCCGCGGTGGACCTAGTGGAGGGCTCGGGTGGAGAGGCCTCGGTAAGGTAACGAAGCTTGTCGTCACCTTCGGCGGCTAATTTGAGTTGGGCATCCCACTCGGAGAAATTTGACCCATTCTTTTCAAGTTTACATCGATCCATAAAGGATCGGAGCCAAGATGAAGTAGCGAGTGGTGTAGCATTAGGAGTTGGTGTTGCCATTTGTTATGAATAAGAAGTGGTCTACAAAACAAAATATAAGGAGTAAAACAAAAGTCGTTTTAATTATACTCGTAAAAATGTATGATTTAAACAAGTCTTATGCATTTTTCTAGTGACCTCTACCCAACTAGATAAATGATTCCAAGACCCAAATTCATATCGACTTAGGCACGGTGGGGCCGATACATCCTTTATCAATATAACTCGGTGGATTAACGTTTAATCGATTCTACTTTTAGAACTCTTGGTCGATAATATTACATTAACAATTATCTATAGCCCAAAACACAACGACAAGGGCACGGTGGGGCCGATACATCCCTTATCAAATACTTTTGTTGAGTTCAATCCAAATTTCGAATAAATGTGTCCATGATCCAAACTCACATTAACTTGGGCACGGTGGGGCCGATACATCCCTCATCAACATGAATTCGGTGGATTAACATTCATCACCCACTTCCCCTACGTAACAAGGTTTGTACCCCGGTGTGGCCGAGTGCACTCCCTCACGAAATAGGTTTTCATGGTTTCTACTATTTGGTAAGGCTATGTCTCAATTGATAGTTTTAGCGAGAGGTCATGTCAATTTATTATCTATCACGTTTTAAGTGAACTAAAGCGGTGAACTACGATAATTCTAATTGACACGGTCGATAAACTCGATAAAAAGACAATGCATGTTTAGTTATGGCGATTTTGCGATGCATGTGACATAAAATAAAATGCAAGCATAAAAATAAATAAATCCTAGT
The DNA here is from genome assembly GCF_048544455.1 of Silene latifolia. NCBI lineage: Eukaryota > Viridiplantae > Streptophyta > Magnoliopsida > Caryophyllales > Caryophyllaceae > Silene > Silene latifolia. The sequence goes on along the minus strand of NC_133531.1, from coordinate 88,347,531 downwards.
ATGGCCTTTCCTAAAATAGAAAAACTATTAATCTATTACATATTCGGAAACCAACTCCATTGGTCCCTTGAACTTTGATTGTGGCACGCATCTCGAGGTAACACCGTCTTTATGTATCGCCATTCTTGAAGAAATCCGTCTTTTGGAACTCCGGAATGAATAAAATTACATAATAAATTACATAATTTCCTATTATACATTTGTAACTAAAATAAAATAAATCTATTAAATTACAAAACGGTGATACGAGATCACAATAAAAATACAAATCGAATCGATATTCCCATACATTTCTGGAAATACCAATTAAAATCTAAGGCCATACTAAGTAAAATTACATAATTCAAAATTACATAAATTAAAATTATGACAATCATAAAGAAAATGCAGCATTATATTATGTATGAACATGCTCAATTTTATGCTAAATCGCCTTTTAATTAGCCAATATCGTATATTACTCGGTTTTACGGATTTGCGTGATTTCAACATTTTATAATCACAAAAATGCATAAACTCATATTTATGCATAAGTTAATTACCCTAACCTCTTAGGACTCAAAATATAGTCTCCACTAGTAATTTGACCATAATTAACTTTTATTTACAAAATTGTTCATAAATGGACAAAAATTACAAAAATAAGCTATTAAACTTCAAATAAATCCATAAATTTCAAATAAATTTGAAATTTGAAATTTAAATTCATGAACATTCTGGAAAAATTCCATGACACTCATAATGTTCAAAATCTTAGGTTAAAATTTCGAAATTTTTCCGAAAAAACAATGTTGCGGTTTATCGATATTTAATAAAATAATCATAAAAACATGGAAAAATTATTTTCATTAACTTTTCAATTTTAGATCTGAAAAATATAATAAAATGCAACATTAGACGTTTTTCCTAAGTCATAGATTATGTTTTATTAATTTTCAACTAATAATGTCACTATTTATGCCATTTTTCTTCAAAAATTCATAAATCATGCTAAAAGACTTATTTATAGCCAATTATTTTACACACATCTTGTAAAATTGCATGTGACAACATATTAATTTTCTATGACCAGATTCGAAATTTAACTCATATTAACCTATTTTTCTCTTAAATCCGAATTTAATGATGAAAAATCATTTTTCGAGCATAACTAGTCCAAAAATTATGAAAATTTACAGGTTATCTCAAAATAATATATGTAACAACATATCCAAAAACCAAGTGAAAATTCGAAGTATAGCTAATTTTCGACCAAAAATGACATTTTTACTCATAAAATCACATTTAAATGTCATTATTATTAAATATGAACAATAAAAATCCAAAAAATTAACCAAAGTATCCTAAAACACTTTAGGACCAGAAATATTAACATGCATGTAATTATTTCGTGATATATCATAATAACACAAATTTTACAAGTTTTATTTGTTATTCATATAACTCGGAAAAACTTTTAACCAATTTGCATGCAAACAACCGTGGCTCTTGATACCGATTGAAGGAAAAGTAGATTCATATACAAATTAACATACTCATATATGTCTAAACTAATTTGTTATAAAATTAAAACGGATCTTATGCATGCAAACAATAGTATAAATAGAGGAGAAATCATGTCCTTACAAAGTAGATTTCGGCTATTAGGGCACAAGAGAGATCACCTTTCTCTTCTTGTTCTTGAGCTATTCCAATGGAAGAATGAAGATCTAAGTGTAAGATCTCTCCCTATGTATTATACCCAAGGCTCCTCTTAATTAAAATTAATATTACAAGTACTAGTTATAATATTAATCTTAGTAGAAAATTGAACCAAAAATATTGTTTAACACTTGAATATTTTCGGTTATTAGGAGAGAGGAAGAGAGGATTTTATTTCTCTAGAAATCTCTATATTTGATGATGGAATTAGAATGAATAATAATCTACAACATTTTGTATATTATTGGGTAAAATTATAAGAAAAACAATGATGTATTTTTCTTCCCAAAACCGTGTAAGAGGAGAAGGAAAGGGAAGCCAATGCATGGACTTGTTGCTCTTAACAATGTTCATAGGCTTGCATGGCTAGACTACTTTTTAATCATTATGTTTTCTTATTAAAATACAAACACAATATTAAGTCTATTCCTCCTCTTATTTTCGGCACTTTACATAATATGGTGTCCATATTATTTTTGTCAATTGTCTATATGTTACATGTCACATGTCACATATATTTGTTATGTATTTTTAACTTATTAAAAATCAACGTATTAATAAAAACACGTCATATACAAAATCGACTTAGTAATATCATAATTACTTGTACCAAAATATTTTACCAATTATAAATTACAACTGATTGTATTTATAACAATTCATTCAATTTAATTGTTACATTAAACAATTATTTCATCCGAGTAATGATACAATTCAATTACTCAGACCGTATCTTATTTAATCACATTTTAATATGACACGTAAATTTTGCTTCCAAAATCGTCCGTCAATTTTCAAGTAATTTAATTAACTCGTAATATTATACGATTAATTAAATAATCAATTAAGAGTGTTGCCCTTTAGGTATGACCTAGGGGTCAATCGATCACCACCGTCATACGACGAAGTAATGTCAAACTCTAGTCGACCAATCATTACCGATATATGTTGACCGGTTGACAGTAACAATATTACTTCCCAATTGTATTCATTTTAATGAGACTTAAACATGTGATCATCATGATCAACAGTCGTGATCGCATTATTGTCGGAGGACACATATTCCAATATACAGATGCAAAAATTTCATCATAATGCAATCCATGCACTTGGGTGAAACCTTTTGCCACTAGCCGTGCCTTATAGGTATCTGGTTGCGTGTCTACAGAATGCTTTATTTTGTAAAGCCATTTGCACTGTAGAGGTTTTACCTTATTAGGTAAATCAACTAGATCCCATACGTCATTCTCATACATGGATTCCATCTCGGATTGCATGGCTTCGAGCCATAGCTTTGAGTCGGAACATGCCATATCACCTTTATAGGTAGCGCTCTCTAGGAGCAAAACGTCATTCTCCTCGACCATACCAATGTATCTGTCCGGAGGATTAGAGACTCTACCCGACCTCCTAGGTTCCTCAGGAATATTAACCGTATCATCAGTTGGAGGAACTACTTCCTCCATCTGTTCCTCGGTTGTTGGTTCTTGAATCTCCGACAGCTCGAAGGTTATATTACTTGTCTTGTTCTCGAGAAATTCTTTCTCTAAGAACGTCGCACTAGCTGCAACAAAAACTCGATGTTCGGTAGGTGAATAGAAGTAATGACCAAACGTTCCTTTTGGATAACCAATAAAGTATGTCTTGACCGATCGCCGGCCGAGCTAATCCTCGTGTCTCCACTTGACATAAGCCTCGCAGCCCCAAACCCGAATAAAGGACAAGTTAGGGACCGTTCCCTTTCACATTTCATATGGAGTCTTGTCAACAGCTTTAGTAGGACTTCGGTTAAGTATAAGAGCAGCTGACAAAAGAGCAAAACCCCATAATGAATCAGGTACTACCGTGTGACTCATCATGGATCGAACCATATCAAGTAAGGTTCGATTTCTCCGTTCGGACACACCATTTAATTGAGGTGTTCCAGGTGGAGTTAACTGCAAAACGATTCCACAGTCTTTAAGGTGTTGATCAAACTCATTTGAAAGATATTCGCCACCCCGATCTGAACGGAGTGCTTTAACCTTTCTACCCAGTTGGTTCTCAACCCTGTTCTGGTATTCCTTGAATTTCTCAAAGGACTCACTTTTATGCTTCATTAAGTAGACATATCCGTATCTACTCAAATCGTCCGTGAAAGTGATAAAATATCTATAGCCATCTCTAGCGAGAATTGACATAGGTCCACAAACATCAGTATGTATGAGTCCTAATAGGTCACTAGCGCGTATTCCAACACCTTTGAAAGAAATTCGAATCATTTTGCCAATGAGACATGATTCACACGTGCCATATGTAGAAAAATCGAATGCGGGAATAGTCCCATTATAGACGAGTTTTTTTACACGTTTTTCATTTATGTGTCTCAATCGACAATGCCATAGATAGGTTTGATCTTTGTCACCAACCTTTAATTTCTTATTATTCACGTGTAATACTTCCGTGGTTTGATCTAAGATGTAAATTCCATTCATGGAAACTGCTTTGCCATAAATCATTTCATTAAAAGAGAAAATACAGCTATTATCTTTTATTGAAAATGCAAAACCGTCTTTATTGAGTACGGAAACAGAAATAATGTTCTTAGATAAACTGGGTACATAGTAACAGTTATATAAAAATAACTCAAAACCACTAGGGAGTTGGATTACATATGTTCCTTCGAGACTGCAGCAACTCTAGCTCCATTCCCGACTCGCTGGTCCATATCACCCTTTTCGAGAGGTGTGATGTTTCTTAGGCCCTGCAAATGATTACACAGATGAGAACCACAACCAGTATCATGTACCCAAGTTCCGAAACTTGCATGGTTAATCTCAATCATATGAATATAAGATGACATACCAACAGGAACGACGCGGCCTTCTTTTATGTCCTCACGGTACACGGGACAGTTCCTCCTCCAATGTCCAGTCTTGTGACAATGATGGCACTCAATCTCACCGCCCTTGCTCTTTGCCTTGCCCTGTGAGCCACTAGTCTCACCAGGCCCACTCTTACCGTTTCCTGGTATCTTGAACTTTGGCTTACCTACAGTTAGGTCGCCTGGAGCTTTGCCCTTACCTTTATTCTTGTTGGAAATTGTGAGAACATCCTGGTTCATGCTCCCACTCAATTTCATATCCTTCTCGGTCTGTACGAGAAGTGAGTGTAGCTCATGAGGACTTTTCTTCAAGTCATTCATGTAGTAGTTCTCCCTGAAAAGGGCAAAACCATCATGAAGAGAATGAAGCATTCGGTTAATGACTATGCTCTCACTGATTTTGCAATCAAGTGCCTCCAATTTCTCGACATTCTCAATCATGTTAAGAATGTGTGGGCTAACCGGTTGGCCCTTTTGGATTTTCGCATCAAAGAAGCGACAGGTATGCTCATAAGTTACGATTCTCGGTGCTTTTGAGAACTCGTTAGTGAGCGTGGTGAAAATCTTGTTTGGACCTTGGGCAATGAAGCGTCTCTGCAAATTGGTTTCCATTGCAAAGATGAGTACGTTCTTTATCGCACCCGCTTCCATGACGAAATCACTATAAGCAAGTGATTTGTTAACTTCTGCATTGGAGCCTGGGTTTACCGGTATTGGCTCAGTTAAGTACTTGAGCTTACCGTCAGCAATGGTAGCATTCCGTAGTGCTGCCTCCCAGTCCGCAAAGTTGGACCCATCATTCTTCAGTCGTGTGAACTGATTCATGTTGTCCATAAAAACTTTAAGCCAGGACTCGCGTCCAAGTCTGGCACTCGGCATTGGGATTTCGTTATTTCCAGCCATTTGTTGTAACAGTATTATCAAAATAAATGAATTCTACACTGCGAAAAGAAGAATAAAATAATAAGCATATGCATCGTTATAATTTTAAGTCAGAACTGTTATAAGCGAAGACTCATGCATTTATACAATTAACCTCCCTCAAGAACTATATAAATGATCCCAAGACTCAATTATCAGTAAATTGATAAACCAACCATTTGGCTAATTCTACTGTTAGAATTCTTGGTCGATAAATTTCTGTAAATTCTATCTTTAGTCCATCATAATCACGAGAAACTCTTCGGACTATAATGTTGAGATAAACTAAGTCAACACAAACTACTTACCCAACGTAGACGGGGTCATATTATGCCTACCGACGAAGAAGGGATTCATAGTTGTTTGCCCTTATAAAGACCAGCCTCAATTTCCGTTTTAGAGGAAGATCCCTGTAATACCCTATAAAATCTAGTGCAAAACAGTGGCGGAAACACTGTCGAATGGGATTAAATACACATAGTAAAAAGTTCTAACTGTTATAAATTGAGAATGTATAAAATTCTCAAGGGTAAAATTAAATGGTTAAGTCTAAACAAATGCCACTTTTATAAAAAGGGCGAAAATAAAATTCCTCAAAAGTGTTAAAACTAAAAACCATAAAAGAAAGCGAAAAGCAGTAGGATCTCGCAAACTACTCGCTAGCTCACAAAATCCCCAACAAAGCTAATACCTGTCATGTTATAAACAAAACAGCCACAATCAGTGGGGAGTAGCTCGACGTTCTCCCAGCCATATCACATGATATAAATGTTACAGATGCAAATAATATATCAAAGTAAATTGAAATGCTATAAAACATAAGTAACAAAATATGATTATCAAATCACGTTAAAACCAACGTGCTGCATGCTTAAAAGCAAAATATTCAAGAGATAGAATGGAAATAATTTAGTTCAGGCTAGATATCTACTTTAGCTATACTTTTGACACCGCAGCATATTTACTAGTTTCGGGAACCCAGTGTCACGTTAAGATGACCAACTCCAAGCTCACTAACTAGACAACAAACTATAATAGGACACGACTTACCACACAGTGCGAAGTCCTAGTCTAAGTACATGTACATGACTCTACGACGATCTGTACCGCCCGCAGGATACCCAACCATATAGTTGTTTTAGTAAAACCGTATGCCTTAGTTTATTATTCTTTGCCTTTACTTTCATTATTCCAAACTTAAAAATACCCCAAGTGATATAGTATATTATTCAAATGGTTCGTAAGTGAACTACACTTTTTTTTTCTTCGAATTAGAAAACTTAAACTTAAAACCAAAAGTATAAAATTTATTTAAGGACTTTAAATAAATTAAGTTACTGAAATTAAACTTTAAAGACCATCCTTTGACTTAAGGTACTTTAGTAAAGACTTATTACTTAGGCTTTAATGAGACGGAGCACTATATTAGTTTATAAAACTGAACAACAGTATTGTAAAATTCATAATTAATTACAGAAAAATCGAAGTGACACAAGGCCAATTTTCATGGTTTCCTGTAGCTTTTGGCTACAACTTTCATTTTTTAACAAACTTTAAATTAGGAAAGTATCAGGGGTCTAAAAAATCATTTCTAAAAACTGTCAGAAAACGTCACCCATAATATTTCAGTTCATAAATCCACTTTTAGAAAACATTTTAAGGCAAGGCATAATTTTAAACATAATTAAACATGATAAATCTTCATTGAGAAAAAGATTAGCTACTGTATCAAAAGCAAAATATCTTTTAAAAATGAATCTTTGAGAGAAGTCAGAAACACGTTTTACAGGCGAGCTGTTCACAAATAATTTATTCTGACCAAACCGTAAGTCTAAATATTATGAAATTTTTCCACACTTTAAAATAACAGAAGTTTATTCTTTACACTTTTGCAAATTCTAAATATAAATAGGTGATATGATTTTTACAAACAGACGAACATATTTGACAGATTTAACAACGGTTTTCATCAAACTTGTAAAATACACCATAAATCGAAAATAATGATTGAAGACCTACAAATTTATACACAACCTAATACTCCATGTCTCTGCCATATATTAAAATATTGAAAATTTACAATTTTATTTAGTATTTTTAACATAATTAAAACCGAACAGAATCGCTATAATCGCAGAAACTGCATCAATACTTTAAATTACGAAATAAATACTAAAACTCCAAAATAATTACCACGAAAATTCATGGTATTTTAAAATCTATCATTTAACCCAGAAAAATAATTTAAACCTCCTGGAAATCATAAAAACGAATTTATACCATCTTTATATCATATTAATCGGTTTAATCATAAAACTTGTAAATCAACCAAATAAATTCCTATTGACAAAATAAAATTTATACATAGTCAAAATAAATTATGGATATCAAGAGATCAGAAAGTAAAGGTTTCGAAAATCATATGTATAAATAAATCTTTATAAAACCACAAAAAAAACAATAATACATACAACTACAACAATTAATCAATGCAATACCGAGTAACGTCGTAGTTACCTTGTTACGAATCTGAATCCACATATGCTAGCCTTCAATATCTCCTCTACAAACCTTTAAAAACATAAATTACATATGTGTAAAACATATGAATCGTTAATCTAGATAAAAACTAGGATAAGAAAGATAAGAGTAATCAATTTACCCTTAGAATAGGATGAACGGATGATGAGAGAAGGCCGATCCAAATAAAGAAGCTAGAAGGCAAGCACGTACGTAGAATAATTTGTAAAGCCGAAATAAAGAAGCAAGAAGACAAGCACGTACGTAAATTATTAGCGTCAAATGAGATGAAACCACGGAGATGAGGTTCGTATGTGACGGCAGGTTCCGAGCGTGAAGGAATTTGTTTCTCTTATTATTTTGTTAAAGAAAAGAGAGATGATAATAACCTAAAAATAAAGAGTTAAAGAGGGATTGAAAAATTAAAAGATGTAACAACTAAATCCTTAAAAAGCTCACTAATAACCAGTTAAAAATAGATGGTTAAACACAATTATCTTCTCAAAATTTAAGACTTGAAAAAAAAATAATAAAAGGTAGGATAAGATTAAAAATGGGGTTCAATAGAAATAATTTCCGAAGTCCAATGTATTAACTCGGAGTAGAATTAAAATATGAATAAATGAATAAATATAACGAAGTTCCAAAGATTAGAAATATAATAACTCTAGAAACAAAGGAATATTCGAGACATAAGAAAACTTAAGAATTCAGAGAAAGAAAGGAAATGGCTCGCATGTAAATTCCGAGTCATACAAATCAAATCGTAATCGAAAATAAAATACGGTTACGAAAATAGAATACAAAAATGGCAGGTGTTACAACCTCCCTCACTAAAAAAAAAGAGTTTCGTCCTCGAAACTTAAAAGTAGAAAACAAAATTTAAAGAACAAGAATTTTTTTTTTTTCTAAATCATTTCAGTTAACACTTAAATTCGAAAAAAAAAAATCATCGTTAAGCTCAAACAATTTTTAAACCAGTTCTCAAAATTGAACTATTAAAAATCACTTATCTCATCTCATGGAACGAGCAAATACTGTCGCGAACCAGGATTATGTCGTCCAAGATAAGGGAAAGTCAACATTGGAAAAATCAAATCTTACAACCGTGCATCACCAAGTACTGAACCGGCCATTAGACGTCTTTAATGACAAGTCCTAGCATCCACCAATGTCGAAATTCAAAAGTAAATGTGCCAATTTTACTTAAAACCTTTGAACAAATAAATTTTGAAATACAACACCACTTTTGAAAGTTTCTCAAGGCATCAAAGTATTGAAAAACAAAATTCGGAAGTATTTTCAAACGAATTTCAAGTCATTTCGAAACAAAACCAAATTTAAATGATAACCCAAAACTAAAAGAGAAAGAGAAGTTCAAAACTTTGAAGCTAGTTATAACTCAAAATTCCCAAGATATTCAAAATATTTTATAGAAGTCAAAATATTTTGTGTAAAATGGAATTTCTCAAAGAAAAAGGTTAACGAGAAATCAAATGTGTATATACAACATAACTTTTGAATGTTTTTTTATTTTTTTATTTGCATTAAATAACTTTATTTGAAACAATTCCGGTATATTTTCAAACGCGTTTTAAGACATTTGAGACAAAACCAAGTTTAGACACTAATCCAGAGTAACACTAAATATGAAATTAAAGTTTTTAAATCATAACTCAAAATAAAAATATCCGAGAACCAAACTTTGTAAAAGGCGAAACTCTTGTATAAAATAGAAATATCCGAGGAAAAAGGTCAACGGTAAATCAAGACAAAAGTTTTGAAACTAAAGCAAGGGAGAGAAGGATTTAAGAGTCATATATAACTCTCTCAAGGATTATGAAAGAGGATAAACATCTCCAGATTCAAAAGAAGGAGTGCAAATTTTACTTAAAACCTTTGTACAAATCGAATTTGTAAATACAACATAACTTTGAAAGTTTTAGAAGCATCCAAACAAAAATTTTCGAAACAATTCCGAAATACTTTCAAACGAGTTTTAAAAACATTTCAAAACAAGACAAAATTTAGATACTAACCAAGAGTAAAACGAAAATAGAAGTTTAACACTTTGAAATCATAAATTTTCAAGATAATCAAAACTTTGGAGTCAAACCCTCTATAAAACAGAAATATTCGAGGAAAAAGTCTAAAGGTAAAAGTTTTCAAACTTAAGCCAAGGTTAAGGTAGTAACAGATGCTCAGGTGAAGAAGTGATAATGAGAAATTGAAGAGCTATACAAAGCACTCTCAAGAATTACAGAAGAGCTTAAAGATCTAAAGATTTTTGGTACGACTCCTCTATGGAACCCAAGCTTTTTCTATTTCCATCGAAAACAACACCAAGGTTATTAAACTCAGGCAACTAAGTTGTCAAGCTCTGAATTGCCAAACTTCCTAGTCTACATCCTCCAAAATTATCGATTAACACAACTTCCATCTCAAATCCTTACATGACTGATCATCCTCTCAAAACATCATGGTAAAAAATCCATCAAGTACTTCAACATCCAACCGACTAACTAAATTCCTCAAGTTATCAAATCCATAAGACTCCTCGAAACACCAAACAAAAAACATCGTCTAACAAAGCTCTGATGAAAATTCCTCTGAATTGAAAGCAACAATGCCTCTAACATCCACAATTACAATCTAACGAAGATAAATCTCTCTTAGAAGTCCATCAAATGAATATAAAGGTCTTTTAGCAGTTCATTAAATTCCCAATCATAACACTACAACAGTTAGGGGTTAAGAACTCAGCCAAGCAACAATTTTGATCATATAAGGTCATCAAACAACAATTTCCTTTAAGGTAATACAGACCAAAATATTCCTCCGAGAAATATCAGTACTAAGGTTAAGACATTAAGATATGATAGGTATACATAAATCCCAACTTCAGGTTCTTAATTCTTCAAATCAATATAATCAATTCAAACTGCAGTTAAGCTAAGACACTCCTTATTTCCAAGGTTAACACTAAACAACCCAAATAAAGTTAAGTCACACAACCAAAAGTTCCAAGGCTACAACCTTACATCAGAACTCAACAATCTAAATCCATAAGAATCAAAACTGAGATTAATCTAGGTCAACCAATAATGATACATGGTTACTATAAAAACCTTTATCACATCTAGACCAAAATATGCAAATTAGCTATAATCCGAAACCATTAACTACGCCAAAATTCTAACTCCATAATCCACTACTCACCATTCAAGTTAATCCTCAAGAAATAACAGTTCTTACAAGATAGACATTAAGGGTAAAACTTACTATCCTCAAACCATAAGTAACAATGCTTCACTAGACCTCAAACCTACTTAACTTCCGTCACATTTCTCCAAGAAAGAGTCAGTTTAACCAATGAATCTCAAGAGAATAGATACCAATGTGGAGGAATCACAAAGAAGGATTAATTCATCAGAACAGGAGATGAAAATTTATAATAAGGACATAGGAATCAGCTAAGACTGAAAAAGATTAAAGGAATAAGAATGATGATCGCAGACTAATAAAGTCTGAGATCGGAGAAGGAATCTTCAGGCATCCAGAGTACGCAATATGGCTCGTTGGATCACTCCATCACCTTGTAGAGAAAACAAACACACCAGTCTTGGGTTGCTCCATCTGACGGATCCACAGTGTAATTACTCTGGGTGTCTTTGCACCATTATGGAACTTGAGTCCTCTCTTGGCCAACCGTCCGTAGCTTGAGCAAAACTGAATGGGTGAACAACCATTGTCTCTTCCTTGTGGCATCAAGTTCTCCAAGCGGTTAGCTAGGTTGTTGAGCGAGTTCAATATCACCATAATGATCGCGTTAAGTCCTAAAAAACAACGTTCACGTCCACCTTCTTTCATCTTCTTTGCCGGAGAAAATAAAAAACAAAACATAGATTCAATGCTAGTCATTGATTTTGCAGGAACACATAAAAAAAAATTCAAATCCTTATGGTTTCTACCCATCTCTCACTAAACCATTTATTTAGTCAAATCATTTATTAGGCATTTTCCTAAAGATCAATTTGTGAGCGTCGGGAGCAGTGATGCTCTGATACCAACTGTAATCCCCTATAAAATCTAGTGCAAAACAGTGGCGGAAACACTGTCGAATGGGATTAAATACACATAGTAAAAAGTTATAACTGTTATAAATTGAGAATGTATAAAATTCTCAAGGGTAAAATTAAATGGTTAAGTCTAAACAAATGCCACTTTTATAAAAAGGGCGAAAATAAAATTCCTCAAAAGTGTTAAAACTAAAAACCATAAAAGAAAGCAGAAAACAGAGTAGGATTTGCAAACTACTCGCTAGCTCACACAGAAATCCCCAACAAAGCTAATACCTGTCATGTTATAAACATAACAGCCACAATCAGTGGGGAGTAGCTCGACGTTCTCCCAGCCATATCACATGATATAAATGTTACAGATGCAAATAATATATCAAAGTAAATTGAAATGCTATAAAACATAAGTAACAAAATATGATTATCAAATCACGTTAAAACCAACGTGCTGCATGCTTAAAAGCAAAATATTCAAGAGATAGAATGGAAATAATTTAGTTCAGGCTAGATATCTACTTTAGCTATACTTTTGACACCGCAGCATATTTACTAGTTTCGGGAACCCAGTGTCACGTTAAGATGACCAACTCCAAGCTCACTAACTAGACAACAAACTATAATAGGACACGACTTACCACACAGTGCGAAGTCCTAGTCTAAGTACATGTACATGACTCTACGGCGATCTGTACCGCCCGCAGGATACCCAACCATATAGTTGTTTTAGTAAAACCGTATGCCTTAGTTTATTATTCTTTGCCTTTACTTTCATTATTCCAAACTTAAAAATACCCCAAGTGATATAGTATATTATTCAAATGGTTCGTAAGTGAACTACACTTTTTTTTTCTTCGAATTAGAAAACTTAAACTTAAAACCAAAAGTATAAAATTTATTTAAGGACTTTAAATAAATTAAGTTACTGAAATTAAACTTTAAAGACCATCCTTTGACTTAAGGTACTTTAGTAAAGACTTATTACTTAGGCTTTAATGAGACGGAGCTTTACATTAGTTTATAAAACTGAACAGCAGTATTGTAAAATTCATAATTAATTACAGAAAAAACGAAGTGACGCAAGGCCAATTTTCATGGTTTCTTGTAGCTTTTGGCTACAACTTTCATTTTTTAATAAACTTTAAATTAGGAAAGTATCAGGGGTCTAAAAATTCATTTCTAAAAACTGTCAGAAAACGTCACCCATAATATTTCAGTTCATAAATCCACTTTTAGAAAACATTTTAAGGCAAGGCATAATTTTAAACATAATTAAACATGATAAATCTTCATTGAGAAAAAGATTAGCTACTGTATCAAAAGCAAAATATCTTTTAAAAATGAATCTTTGAGATAAGTCAGAAACGCGTTTTACAGACGAGCTGTTCACAAATAATTTATTCTGATCAAACCGTAAGTCTAAATATTATGAATTTTTTTATGCAGACTCCACACTTTAAAATAATAGGAGTTTATTATTTACACTTTTGCAAATTCGAAATATAACTAGATTATATGATTTTTACAAACAGACGAACATATTTGACAGATTTAACAACGGTTTTCATCAAATTTGTAAAATACACCATAAATCTAAACTAATGATTGAAGACCTACAAATTTATACACAACCTAATACTCTATGTCTCTGCCATATATTAAAATATTGTAAATTTACAATTTTATTTAGTATTTTTAACATAATTAAAACCGAACAGAATCGCTATAATCGCAGAAACTGCGTCAATACTTTAAATTACGAAATAAATACTAAAACTCCAAAATAATTACCACGAAAATTCATGGTATTTTAAAATCTATCATTTAACCCAGAAAAATAATTTAAACCTCCTGGAAATCATAAAAACGAATTTATACCATCTTTATATCATATTAATCGGTTTAATCATAAAACTTGCAAATCAACCAAATAAATTCCTATTGACAAAATAAAATTTATACATAGTCAAAATAAATTATGGATATCAAGAGATCAGAAAGAAAAGGTTTGGAAAATCATATGTATCAATAAATCTTTATAAAACCACAAAAAAACAATAATACATACAACTACAACAATTAATCAATGTAATACCGAGTAACGTCGTAGTTACCTTGTTACGAATCCGAATCCACATATGCTAGCCTTCAATATCTCCTCTACAAACCTTTAAAAACATAAATTACATATGTGTAAAACATATGAATCATTAATCTAGATAAAAACTAGGATAAGAAAGATAAGAGTAATCAATTTACCCTTAGAATAGGATGAACGGATGATGAGAGAAGGCCGATCCAAATAAAGAAGCTAGAAGGCAAGTACGTACGTAGAATAATTTGTAAAGCCGAAATAAAGAAGCAAGAAGGCAAGCACGTACGTAAATTATTATCGTGAAATGAGATGAAACCACGGAGATGAGGTTCGTATGTGACGGCAGGTTCCGAGCGTGAAGGAATTTGTTTCTCTTATTATTTTGTTAAAGAAAAGAGAGATGATAATAACCTAAAAATAAAGAGTTTAAGAGGGATTGAAAAATTAAAAGATGTAACAACTAAATCCTTAAAAAGCTTACTAATAACCAGTTAAAAATAGAAGGTTAAACACAATTATCTTCTCAAAATTTAAGACTTGAAAAAAAAAAGGTAGGATAAGATTAAAAATGGGGTTCAATAGAAATAATTTCCGAAGTCCAATGTATTAACTCGGAGTAGAATTAAAATATGAATAAATGAATAAATATAACGAAGCTCCAAAGATTAGAAATATAATAACTCTCGAAACAAAGGAATATTCGAGACATAAGAAAACTTAAGAATTCAGAGAAAGAAAGGAAATGGCTCGCAGGTAAATTCCGAGTCATACAAATCAAATCGTAATCGAAAATAAAATACGGTTACGAAAATAGAATACAAAAATGGCGGGTGTTACAATCCCATCAACTTTATTTTAATTCATTTTAAGTGAACTAATATCTAGCATGCGTGAATGAATAAACTAAGGTGATGGCTTAAACTGAGTGACATATGCATGTCAATGAAAACTAACATACAAACTATATGAGTTAATTTTCATGCATTTTTGTAGGTGGTTTGGTTTTAGGCGGAAAATGATGCACAAACAATCATGTGAATGAAAAGCAATAGGAACGAAAACGTAAAAACAATAAAAAGTCCTAGTGTGGCCTATCTATCAAAATGAACATAAATACAACTTTGGAATCCATCCTTGTGTGGGAATTATCTGTATGCTTCCCTTTAATTATAAGGATTATAACGAATTTATTATGATGATTACTAGTCATAAAAGAATATTACATAAACATAATTGAAGAGGATGAAGAATCAACCTTTGGTCCTAGCAAATTCGGCCTAAGAACAATATCGCAATGATATTCGCCTATTAGCTGCACCCACCGAGAAATGCCCCTCAAATTACTAGAAATAGATCCCCAATTTTCTGTAAATATTAGGGTTTGTGTGTGTGATTTCTGATGAGAGAAATGATAGGAATTAGGTCAGAAAAATGAGTCCCCTCCTCCCACTTAAAAACCGTGTAAGATAGGAGTGTTAGGGTTTTTATTTTTCTTTTTCTTTTTCCGGTTCAAGTCACAACCAAAAATAAGGATAAAAATCCTCTTATTTTCGGTTATACTCAAATTATATATAATGTGCATATTTATCCAATTGTCTATATATCGACATGTATTAATAAGTCCACTTATAACAGTTTGCAGTCGATTTGCTAATACCAGTCTGTCAATATTTATTATGACAATATTGTATAATATATACATCAACTATAAATATCGCATATTTATAATTTGCTAATTAAATATAACTGATTACATTTAATAACGAATTAACATCTTAATTCGTTTAAGCTAACATTATATACATTAATTAAATATAACATATTATATTCAATTTACGAATTGACAGTTAATTCGTCTCACCTAATATTATTTAATCGACATTAAATAATCGTCTCATCATCACATTGACTAACTGTTTAGTCAAATACTTGGACTAACCTTTTAGTCAGGCATCAATGTGATTATATTTTCATACAATCACATCTCTCAAACACATCCTAGTGTGACTTTTAGGGACCAGTTGATCACCGCCATCAGTATGATAATAACGTCAAACTTTCTAGCAAGCCAATCGTTATTAGGTAATCGTTAATCAACTGATAAAATACGAAGTATACCCTTGTGAACCTATAGAAGATTTATAAATGTTATCACACTAATTGTGGAGGACACAAGCTACAACAAATAGACCCGAGAAGCTTGTCTTGATGTTCCATCTTGATCCAGGTAGTGGGAGTGATCTCCAATCTCCATCTTTAGTCTTCTCAAAAATTACAATTTAAAATTACATAATAAACCTGTTTACATTCTAATTTCAAAACCGTAATAAATAAAGAGAACCAAACGGAGATACGAGATCTCGAATTACATTAAAAATTATGTTTCCATCATTACGAAAACATAATTTGACTAAGGCCACACTAGGTATTACAAATTACAACCGATTGCAAAAATACGTAAATAAATTCATTCAACGATTCATTCAACAAAAAAAAAGCATCAACTAAAAAAAAATTAAACATGCAAGACATAATTCTTTAAGTATGTAGATTAATTTCCCAAACCACCTATTTAAATGATCAAATTAAATGACAATTCCTCAATTACTCACATTAATTTCAATCTTAATTCACATTAAACTTGTAATATGAATTTAATCCAGTATTATTTTAAACCTTTTCACAACAATTAATCATACATTAAAATGTATAATTATAATTATTGGCCAAAAATAACAAAAAAAAAAAATTTCTTTAAAATTTTTCTCGGCAAAAACCGAAACAGCCCCCCCCCCCCCAAAAAAAAAAAACCTTTTCTCGGCTTTTCAGCAAAAACCGAAAGGAAAAATAAAATTTTTTTTTTTTTTAATTCTGGCCAACGTGAACAGTAATAGAAACAGGATTTTTTTTTTCTTCGGCTGAAAAAAAAAACGAAACAGCCCTAAAAATTTGTTTTCAAATTCGGCATTATGCCCTAAAACAAAAACTTTAGATGAACGAATTCGTTTATAGTTGCTATTAGAACAAGATTAGCATATGAATTAATGAAACATGATTAACCGTATATGCCAAAAACTATATAGCAAAAACAAATTTTTATATCATCAACATGACGATTCCATTTACATTTTAATTTAATCATCATTAAATCAAAACATCTACAAATTATCATATTATCATCTTAACTGATTAAAAAAAAACAATATGAACAAATCAAAATGGAAATAAAAACAACAAAAAAAACAAAACAACTCGGCTGGAAAAAATTTCTTTTCGGCATAAAAAAAAATTCAGCCGATTGATTTTTTTTCTTTCGCTATCCTTTTGTTTTAATTCATTTTATGAAAATCATCAAAAATACAATTCGTGGCCTTGGCTCTGATACCACTTGTGGGAATTATCTGTATGCTTCCCTTTATTTATAAGGATTATAACGAATTTATTATGATGATAACTAGTCATAAAATAAATTACATAAACAAAATATTAGAGAATTAAGAAATAACCTTCGGTCCTAGCAAAATCGGCCTAAGAACAATATCGCAGTGATATTCACCTATCAGTTGCACCCAAGATGATATGAGATATGTCCTTTTGTTCTTGCTAGAATCGATCCCCAATTTTCTGTAAAATTTTTAGGTTTTTGTGTTTTTCTTTGATGAGAGGAGGCTAGGTTAAATTAGGTAAAGAAGAAGGAAGAAAAATCATCTCCTACTCTCCTTATAATAACCGAAATAAAGGAGAGTAATTAGGGAGATATTTTTTTCTTTCTCTTTTGCCTTTGACCGAGTGAACCAAAATAAGGAGAGAAATATCCTTATTTTTGGTAGTTACTTTAATGTATAAAATGTGCATAATTATAAATCATCATATATTTTATTCCGTATTAATAAGTCTACAGACGATATATTAATGCCGGTCTATAATAAATAATTATGACAATATTGTATAATATATACGTTAACTATAAATATCGCATATTTATAATTAGCTAATTATATATAACCGATTACATTTAATTACGAATTAACATATTAATTCGTCCAAGCTTAACATTATATACATTAATTAAATATAACATATTATATTCAATTTACGAATTGACAGTTAATTCGTCTCAGCTAATATTATTTAATCGGCATTAAATAATTGTCTCATCAACACGTTGACTAACTGTTTAGTCAATTACTTGGACTAACCTTTTAGTCAGGCATCAATGTGATTATATTTGCATACAATCACATCTCTCAAACACATCCTTTAGGTGTGACTTTTAGGGACCAGTTGATTACCGCCATCAGTATGATAATAACGTCAAACTTTCTAGCAAGCCAACCGTTATTAGGTAATCGTTAATCAACTGATAAAATACGAAGTATACCCTTGTGAACCTATAAGAGATTTATAAATGTTATCACACTAATTTGTGGAGGACACAAGCTCCAACATTCAAGCCATAAGGAGGAATTTGGACTAGAGATTGCGGCCTTGTAGGTGGCCGGCTCGTCACTTTCTAAAAGCAACACATCGAGTGTTCCATCTTCTTCGATAAGTCCCACATATCGATCGGGATGGCGAATAACTCGGACCGTTCTTCTAAGTGGAGGAGGGTCAACCGCGTTAGATGATGAAGGAACATCTTCTTGCGTCTCTACTTCGGTTTGTGGCTCTTGAACTTCATCAAGTTCAAAATTTCTCCCACTCTGTCTCTTAGAAATAAATTCTCTTTCTAAGAAGACAGCCTCGCAAGACACAAACACTTTGTTTTCTTGAGGTTTGTAGAAGTAGTATCCTCGAGAGGTCGAGGGGTAACCTACAAAGATGCATTTTTCGGATCTTGGGGCAAGTTTATTGTCGGTCTTTGCCTTGACGTAAGCATCACATCCCCAAATCTTCATATAGGATATATTGGGAACACTTCCCGTCCACATCTCATATGGAGTCTTTTCGGTTGTCTTTGTGGGACTATTGTTCAAAGACCTAATTGCGGTTTGAATCGCAAATCCCCAAAACGAGTTTGGTAGCTCGGTTTGACTCATCATTGATCGAACCATATCAAGTAGGGTTCGATTTCTCCTTTCGGCAACACCATTGAGTTGTGGTGTTCCGGATGGAGAAAATTGTGATATAACACCACAACTTTTTAAGTGTGAATCGAATTCAAAGCTAAGATATTCTCCACCACGATCGGATCGTAGTGCTTTTATCTTTTTGTTCAATTGGTTCTCTACTTCATTTTGAAATTCCTTGAATTTCTCAAAAGCTTCACTCTTATATTTCATTAAATAGACATGCCCATGTCAACTCAAGTCGTCGCTGAAGGTTATGAAGTAGTCATAATTTCCTCGAGCGGTGATACTCATTGGTCCACATATATGGGTATGTATGAGTCCCAATAGTTCACTAGCTCGTGTCTCTTTACCGCTAAAAGGATTTCGAGTCATTTTGCCAAGAAGGCAATATTCGCATGTTCCATATGATTGAAAATCAAATGGTGTAATTACATTAGTCGAAATTAATCTTTTTATGTGATTCTCGTTTATGTGACCTATTCGACAATGCCAAATGAACGATTCATTTGGGTCACTTGATTTGAGTTTCTTTGATTGAAAGTTATAGATATCATAAGTCGGATTCGAGGTTTCTAAAATGTAAATGCCATTAATGGAAGAAGCTTGGCCTATAACCAAGTCGTTCCTTGAAATAGTACAACGATTGTTCTTAATGACAAAACAAAAACTGTCCATGTCTAACATAGCGACTGAAATAATGTTTTTAGAAAGTGTAGGCACATAAAAACAATTATGTAAATACAACTCAAATCCATTAGGCAAAGCTAATACATAAGTTCCTTTGGATTAGGCCGCTACTCGAGCTCCATTTCCAAGGCGTAGATCAACATCTCCTTTGCTAAGTCTCTTCACGTCTCTTAAACCCTGTAAATGATTACAAAGGTGAGAACCACAACCGGTATCCAGTACCCATGTCGTAGTGGAAGTATAATTTATATCAATAACATAAAATTCCTTAGGAATTTTACGTTTTGGAACGATGATTCCTTCCCTTATATTTCGCAAATATACGGGACAATTCCTAAGGCAATGTCCCATGCCATAGCAATAATGGCACTCATCTTCAACTTGCTTGAAGTTTTTCCCTTTCTTTCCCTTCTTCTTAAACTTTTTGTCCTTAGAAGCAAGAGCTTGATTGCTTGAGCTCCCACTAGTTTCGGCATCCTTCTCTTCCAAAGACAAAGATCCTATAGATTTTATGAGGCGGTCTTCCTGAGACCGGCTCACAAGAGATCTAGTAGTAGTAGGTGGTCTAGAAGAAGTGATGAAGTTAAGGTTTCCATCCGAACCTATCCCAAAATGAAGTTCTCTAGTAGTGTCGAAATCATTGTTGGAGCAAACGTCGTCAAAAACATTGTGGCAATACTCAATAGTTATCGGTGTAGTAGGGTTTGATGGATTCATTGTAATGAACTACAAGTATGGAGGAAAAGGAAATATTAACATTTGTCTTTTTAGTCATACTTGTAAATAAAATTTAAACAAGATATGAGCATTTATATAGTGACCTCTACCCAACTATTATAAATGATTCCAAGATCCAAATTCATATTAACTTGGGCACGGTAGGGCCGATTCATCCCTTATCAATATAACTCGGTGGATTAACGCTTTAATCGATTCTACTTTTAGAACTCTTGGTCGATAAAATTACATTAATATTTATCTTTAGCCCGGAACACATGCGACTACGGACCTACGGTCACGAATACTTCCGTTGAGTTCAAACCAAATTTCGAATAAATGTGTCCATGATCCAAATCCACATCAACTTGGGCACGGTAGGGCCGATTCATCCCTTATCAACATGAATTCGGTGGATAGACATTTATCACCCACTTCCCCTACGTAACAAGGTTTGTACCCTGGTAGGGCCGAGCGCACTCCCTCACGAAATAGGTTTTCATGGTTTCTACTTTTTGGTAAGGCTAAGTCTCAATTGTTTATTTTAGCGAGAGGTCATGTCAATTTATTATCTATCACGTTTTAACTGAACTAAAGTGGTGAACTACGATAATTGTAATTGACACGGTCGAAATACTCGATTAAATGGTAATGCATGTTTTAGTTATGGCGATTTAGCGATGCATGCAACATATAAATAAAATGCAAAGCATAAAAAAAATCCTAGTATGGCCTTCCTAAAATAGTAAATCTAATTAACTATTACATATTCGGAAACCAACTCCTTTGGTCCCTTGAACTTCGGTCTTGACACGCATCTCGAGGTAACACCGTCTTTAAAGGATCGCCTTCTTAAGTGGCATCGTCTTCAAGGATCTCTGGAATAAATAAATTACATAACAAATTACATAATTTCCTATTATACATTTGTAATTAAAATAAAAATAAATCTATTAAATTACAAGACGGTGATACGAGATCATAATTAATTACAACCGAATCGATATTCCCATACATTTCGGGCAATATCAATTAAAATCTAAGGCCATACTAAGTAAAATTACATAATATAAAATTACATAAAATAAAATTATGACAATCATAAATGAAATTCAGCAATATAATATATATGAACATGCCCAATTTTATGCTAAATCGCCTTTAAGCAGCCAATATCGTATATTAATCGGTTTTTACGGATTTGCGTGATTCAACCTTTTAAAAATCACAATAATTACATAAAATCATATTTATGTACTAGTTAATTACCCTAACCATCTTAGGACTCAAAATTAGTCTCCACTAATATATTTGACAATAATTAACTTGTATTTCTTAAAATTGTTCATAAATGGACTCAAAATTACAATAAAATGCCATAAACTTCAAATAAATCATAAGAATTTCAAATAAATTTGAAATTTGAAATTTTAAACTCATGAAAATTCTGGAAAAATACCATGACACTCATAATGTTCAAAAACTTAGGTTAAATTTTTTGAAATGTATCGGGAAAAACAATGTTGCGGTTTATCGGATTTATCAATTATAATCATAAAAATATGAGAAAAATTAAATTTTTCAACTTCTCAATTTTAGATCTTAAATATATGATAAAATTCAACATGTGAAGTTTTTTCTTAGTCATGAAGTATGTTTTAGCCATTTTTCACTAATTAAAGACACTATTTATGTTATTTTTCATCAAAAATTCATAAATCATGCATAAAGACTTCATTATATCCAATTATTTTACACACATATTGTAAAATTGCATGTGACAACATACTAAATTTCTATGACCAGATTCAAAATATTATTCATATTAACCTATTTTTCCATTTAAATTCGATTTTATCATGAAAAATCCATATTTCGAGCATAAGAACTCCAAAAATTATGAAAAATTACAGGTCATCAAAAAATAATATATGTGAAAACATATCCAAAACCCACTGGAAAAAACGAAGTTTAGCTAATTTTAGTCCAAAAATGACATTTTTATCATAAAATCACATTTTAATGCCATTATTATTCAAAATGAACAATAAAAATCCATAAATTAACCGAAATATCCTAAATACATTTTAGGACCAGAAAATTTAACATGCATAATTGATTTCGTGATATATCATAATAAACACAAATTTATAAGTTTTATTTGTTAATCGTATAACTCGGAAAAACTATAACCGATTTGCATGCAAACAACCTAAGGCTCTGATACCACTTGTTAGAAATCTATATCTCATTATACTCAACATATTCATATATGTTTCACTTTAATTTAGTCATAAAATTAATTAGATCTTATGCATGCAAACATAAATAAATATAGAGAAGAAATCGTCATTTTTACATTGAGATTTCGGATCAAAGGGCACAAGTAAGATCTCCTTCTTACTTGTTCTTGAGCTCTCCTAATATGGATGAACAAAGATTCAAGGATAGAATCTCTCCCAAGGAATTATACCCAAGATAACCTCCTAAAAATTAATATTATTAATACTAGAACAATATTAATTTAACTAAAATTGACCCAAAACTATTGTTGGAACTCTTGTTTATTCGGCCAAGAGTAAGGAGGATTTTTGGAGTTTTTCTCTCTTTATTTTTCTTAAGATGTTTTGAGAGAAAGACTATTTCTTACACTAGAAATTAGAAGAGTATGAATGAATAATGAAAAACAACCCATTTGATTCTCATAGAGGGGGAAAACTGGTGGTGTGGGAAGAGTGCCCTATGCATGGGCTTGATTCTCTAACCAAGAATATAGGCATGCAAGGCTAGGTGTTGGTTTCATAATTGTGTTTTCCACTTATAAATAATCAGCACAATTTTTAACCTAATACCCTCTCCATTTAGGTATACACATATAAAATGGATGTGTCCATTTTATTTATGATTTTGTCAATATGTCACATGTGACACATTACATGACATCTTATAATTAAAATGTATTTTTAACAATTAAAAATCAACATATTAATAAAATATGTCATTTATAAAAATAACATAGTAATTCACAATTACTTGTACCAAAATGGTTTACCAATTTATAAATCACAACATCTTGTATTTATAATAAATTATTCATTCAGTTTCAATTGTTTCCGTAAACAATAATTTCATCTAAGTAATAAAACAATTCGATCACTTAGACCGTATCTTATTAATCAAATTAAAACTAGACACGTAAATATTACTCCCAAAATCGTCCGTCAATTTTAAGCAATTTAATTGACTCGTATCGTCATACGGCCAATTAAATATTCAATTAAGAGTGTTACCCTTTAGGTATGACCTAAGGGGATCAACTGATCACCACCGTCGCACGACAGTAATGTCAAACTCTAGTCAGCCAATCATTACTGATATGTGTGGACCAGTTGACTGTAAAACAGTACATCCCACATGTATTCTTAAAATGAGACTTAAACATGTGATCATCATGATCGACAGTTGTGATCGCATTATTGTCGGAGGACACATATTCCAACATCCATCTCGGGTTTTCTGGATTTAATCGATTTTTAACATGTAAAAATCAATAATCAACTCTTAAATCTCATTTATGTCCAAACTTACTGTCCAAACTATTTTGAACCTCAAAATTAGTCCTCACTAATTTTATGATGAATAATTAGTTTGATTTGGTGATATTTTGCTAATTTAATCGGTAAAATCATAATTTTTAAGTAAAAATCCAAAATAATTGAAATATTACCCAAAAAATTAAAACACAAATTTTGAGTATTCTAGAACACTCTTAAGAACACCAAAATGTTAGAAAAATTGCTCCAAAAATCCGGATAAAATTTATGAAGAAAAAGATCGATATTTATTGGTTTTTAATCACTAAAACCAATAAACATCAAAATAAGGTGAAAACACATTTTAAATTTCACTTTTAACTTTTAAATAACATTTTAAAATGTACATAAATTTATTAAGGGCAGAATCAATTGTATCAAAATTATGATTAATTTATTTCACTTTTATCGACTTTTATCTCATAAAATCAATAAACGTGCAAAACTTCAAACCAACCTTCAACATTTTGTATAAAATCAGTAGAAAACATGCATGAAACACCATAAAAATTTTATGACCCGAATCAACATTTGACTATTTTTAGTCAATTCTTAACTAAAATATGGCATTTTGACTCGGTTTTCTACCAAAAATCATTAAAAATAGCAAAATAACTTCATAAATCACCAAACTTTACCACAAATCTTTTGAGAGCAGTAGGTATGCATCCCCCAAAAATTTCATGCTAAAACCTCTTCTAACACAATTTTTGAGTTTTTATAAATTATCTCATAATTTATTAATATGCTTAAAATCAACATGCAAATTACAAGCCTATGCTCTGATACCACTTGAAAGATCATAGATCCATATTAGACTCTCTAATAAAAAATAAATTATCTCATAATTTATCATTTTGGTGATCTATGTAACATGCATGCAAATATAAATGCATAAATAAAAGTTAAGGAAAAACAATTTCCTTACATAGATTTTTATGGTAATATGGGCACAATCAAGATCTCCTACCTTGATTGTTCTTGAGCTTATAACAAAAGGATGATCCTCCTAACAAATCTTCAAAGAGAAGATCTCCTAACAATGTGCACCCAAGAACTCAACCCAATTAATCTAACAAGTATTTACTAGTAACTAGTTAGAATTATTCCCTTGATAATATGTAAATATTACTAACACTCTTAGTAATTATTCATTTTAGCTTACTAACAACTTAGTAAAGGATGATAATTGTTTTAGAGAGATAAGTAGTTTTTGTTCACATGCAAAACACATGAATGAGCTAGCTTGCAAAAATGAACAAAAATTGGTCTTAATAGAGGAGGAAAACCGGGTGGGAGGGGTACACACACTGTGTAGGAGTGGACTTGTTTCAATTTTTTGTCTAAAAACATTATGACATGCACAATGATCATATGACACTTATGGAAGAAAAACAAGTAAAAGTGAAATGATTATGATCATCCACTAACTTCATTTACACGGTCCAATATCCCATTTACAGGTCCATTTTGGTTCTTATATTTGTCGCACAAATACGTGTAAATTTTATTTAAACATCGTTTCATGTTTAAATGCTTCCAATTAATTTCGTCCAAATCACTCCGTAAATATACGTGTACCGCTACACATATTATTTATGTACTAATATTAATCACATTAATCAATTAGTACAATTTTAGTGAATTAACAATTAATTAACTAAAACCCGTCTCCCAAAATTTATTATTCAATTATCGCATAATTAAATAATAACTGCCGTGCCTCGAGTTCACAACTCGAAATCTCTCTAAAATAATCGACTAACCTTTTAGTCTATAAATCAAGGGACTAAATAAATTGTATCTCATACAATTAATTAGTTGTCTATTGGAGTTCGTTCCTTTAGGTGTGACCGAAAGGGGTCAGTTGATCAACGCCGTCTCACGACAATAACGTCAAACTCTAGTCAGCCAACCGTTATCGATTTACGTTAATCAACTGACGAGGATCAAATAATTAAATATCTGATGATATTCCTTTAATGAGATTTATTATGTAAACGCACTATTGTGGAGGACACTAACTCCAACAATTAATTCTCGTTTTTCTTTGCAGGTTTGGCTGATAGAGCGGCTGCGATTGATCTAGCCCCCAGTTAATGTGCCAGGATATCATGCTCGATCGATTGCAATGAGAACTAGGCTCTACATGGTGGACTTCACTCGGGTTTGCAATTACTGGGAAAATAAATTGAAGAGCGAAGGAGGTCCCCTGATCCGGTGGATCGTGTCGTGGTGGCATCTCAGGTCAGTCACCGGAGTATCATCTTTGGATCTAACATGGTCAGTGTGCATCCTTAGCTTAGAATTCATCATTTGTATCTATCCGGAGAGGTTGATGAGGCAAGTGGGCCATAAGCAGAAGATTCCGAAGCTTGATACCGTCCCTCAAACTGCATTGGCGCATACTATAGAGATTTGTCGGGAATGGGCAATCAAGTGGCCTCAGAGGAACATGTGGTTCATACCAGTTCCTATTGGCACCCTATGGGTATCTGACTCATACTTGCAATGGAGGAAGGCTGGTACTCCTCAAGAGCGCGAGAAATTAAGGAAACACGAGCCTGTTGACTACAAGATTCGTGATGTAGCAAAGGAGAACTAGAAGTACTTGACTGAGGAGAAAGAAGAGGCCGGATTCCGATTCGTTCATCCATCGAAGAAACCGAAGACCGCTCCTGCCGTAGAGATGGTGATGGATCGAAATGGCAAGGCCAGGCCGTGAGAGATACCCTTGGTGATTAGGTCGGAGGTAGCACAAGAGCGCTCCACTCGTGGTCGAGACAAGAAGTATGATAAGGGTGACAAAGGCAAAGGAAAAATGGAAGAATAGCCTTAGTCGTTTATTATAGTATTATTTATTATTATTTAAACTATAATAAGTGGCGGGGTTTTTAGAATCCTAGCCTAGCATTTTATTTTCAGCATTTGATATTATTTGAAATATTATTAATATTTGTGGAACAAATGAATAAAATATTAATTAGTTAAGAAACTATTATGATTTCTTTTTATTATTCTTATCGAATTTTAAATTGTAGATACCTCATTTCTGCACCTCCCGCAAACCACCCGGTGATGATTGGGCCGCATGTTTGATTCGCGGAACGATTTGTGACAGTTCGTAAGATTATCGTCAAGTGATTGCTCAAATATTAATGTCGACCTCATAGTTGTCATCTACGTCCTGATACGGTCGTTTTGGCAGTAATTAGAGTACATTCGGAGTCCGGGTCAAAAACCGTCTCCATTTTCTGATAACTGTTAAATCCCGATTCGGAATATTCTGGAATGTTCCGGATATTTCTATTCCATATTTCACAAATTCTATCTTTTGGCAAATAATATCCCGTAATATTCATAGGATAATCGAATTATTTCCGTCCTACCATAACTCAAACGCGAAAATCTTTCTTCAGCAGGAGGAAACCTCCTGGGAATAGACGCAGCAGGTGCTGCGCCTCTTCCAAGAGACGCAGTGGCTGCTGCGCCTCTTCCCAGGCCCTTCTTTGCATGTTTTACGTATCTTTTTCATATCTTTCCGAGATTCACTTCCAAAGAGTCTCCGAAACCATAATTCCTTCACGTGATTAGTATAAATAGGAGCCTTCGCTCCTCATATTTCTCACGCGAGTGTCCGCCCTTCTCTTCTCCCTTTGCATTCTAGACTTCGTTCTTACTAATTGGCGCCTACGTGCTTGGACTTCCGACCACGTAAGCTCGGATCCTTCCGGTACCACCCCTCCGTTGCATGACCGACCAATTTGACCAACTACACTCAATCAACTTAAATTAATCAATCGTTTTCCTCTTACGAGGGCACTCTCTTTGCATTCGCGTCGAGCATTCACTAATCGATATCTTAGTTCATCTCGTTTCGTCAACATGTAAGTCTGAGGGTGTACAATTCCTCTTTTATTTATTGTATTTTATTTTTCGTATCACCATTGTAAGATTTATGTCGAATACACCATTAAAACCGATTTCTAACACCGTGCTTTAAAACTCTGTTTTTGCGGATTTCCAGTAGACAGACGTCGAGAAAAGACGCAGCAGAATCGCTCGCCTCTTCGAAGGAGCGCAGTTCCTGCTGCGCCTCTTCGTGAGGCTGCCGCAGTTCCTGCTTCTTTTCTTCTTCTTCGTCCTCTGTAATCCGTGTTCAAAATCCTTCTTTTGCTTATTCATTTGTTTATTCTTCATCATGATAACATATAGTTCACATGTGTATATTATTCATCGTCTTTAATATGTTTTAATTGTCATAAATCCGACTTAAATCCCAATTAATCCAATGTTTGCGGGTTTTCGTCATTAAATTCAAACCCGGGTTTTAGGGATTCAATTTGTTCATATTGAGTTTCTGGAATTCGTCATTGATATAATTTTCATCTGCTTATTCGCATATTCGTTGTATTATTCGTCATGTTTAGACTTATTTCAACAGAAGACTCATTAATGTTTCCATCATAATTTCATGTAATTAATCCGTTTGCATCCTTCTCATCCGTGTTTATCGCTTTCATGACCATCATTGACATGTAACAAAAGTATTAATCACTTTCATCCGAGTAAATAATTCAATCAATCATTAAATTCACCAATCGACATTAACGATTTGCGCTTCGGCTTCACGGCCAACTCACCCTTGAAATGACGCAAAGAATCGCCGCGCCTCTTCCCAGGGCGCAGATCTGCTGCGCCTGTTCCAGGGTGATTTCTGTCCCTGAACTCCGTTTCTGCCTTGACCTAGTTTAATTAGTCCATGTATTAACTAACTATTATCCGTAATCACGCTAATTCCTGTTCGTTATTTCTTTTTATTCTTTTATTCTTTTCTCAAATTATCCGTTTTAAAGGTATTTTCGACATAAATCGCCTATTCCGATGTAATTATTGTAATTTTCATTATTGTAGTTTATATTTATTGTATTCATTGTATTTCATATTGTTTGTATGATTTCACATGTAAATCGATCTTAAATCCTACTTCGACCCAATTGTATGCTAATTAATTGTTCACCGACTTAGCCTAATTCTCACATGCTAGGATCAAAACTTGGATGTTGCATTGCATGCATATAGCCGACGATATATCAAGTACGAATAACTTCCCTAATCATTAGTAGAGGCCGCTATCGAGGCGGGCGGGATTAGGTGTTCGATCAAAAGAGCTTCCTAATACGTACCCTCACCCCTTACTCCAGATCTCCGTGAGCACCCGTGTTCATTGGCATCCACGAGAGTCATTCTAGACATAGAATGCTAAGGGTAACGATTGCTTAGTGTTCATGTCACTACTTTGTGTCTTGACATGACACGAGGTATTCGAACGGTTCCAATTTCCCATAAAAATTGGTGGCGACTCCTTACAAAATGCAAACGCTTGTTTTTCGACCTTCACCAAGCGCCCCGTGGGCCCGCTGTCCACGTTTGGCGACTTCATTGGGGATAATACACTTACGTGTAGCAAGGGTGAAACTCGAACAAGGTTAGGGAATAAGTTTGTACAAGACAATTGTCGGTTTTCATAACTCGGTCTTCCTAGACCGTTTAATTCGGCCTTCCTAGGCCCAACCCAACCCATTCGACCAATCGTCCCGTCTAAACGGTCCTAATTCTTATTTGGGCCTAAGGATGGATAGCGATTGACGTCATCCGTACCATGATGCTTACTCTTGTTTGTGTCAAGGGCCTTCACTACTTGAGGAAATGGACTAGGAATCGGCCTTACTCTTGTTTGGCACGAGCCTCTCCACAGACTTCGGGTTTGATGGTTCGGTATGGCAACCTACCCTCTAAACCAAAACCCTTCTAAATGCACTCAGCATCCCGTTATAATGCCTGTATAAATGTGTAAACCCTACGTGATCACCACTTCTAAACAAAACCATGACGAATTTTCAAAAAAAATCAAAATCCTTATTTTCAAACAAGAATTTCGAAATAGGCCTTTAATTAGCGCAAAATCCGGTCAAAACTCCGTCCGTTTGTCGCGTCAAAATTCGGGCCACAAGCCCTTTTCAAAACCTCACTTCGAGTCCACTCCTACAACTACACTACAGTTGACTAGGACACACATTTTCAAAGACCCTGTTTTTTCTTCAAAACTCACTCAACACAAGTGGCACACACCCACTTCACGAGTCAAGACTTTTCTTCCTTTAGCAAGTGTGATAGAATGGTCGATCGTGTTTTGATTCATCGCCGATCTCTTATCCAGTTTCCAAGATGCCCGGATCAATTGATGAAACAAACCTCCAGCAAATTCAAGAGAGTAATGATCGAATCCTAGCCGCGCTAGCCCAAATGCAAATCACTCAAGAACAAACCTATGACCGCCTTGAACTTATCGAAGGCCGTATCTTCGATGTAGAGGGAAGGTTGCCTCCCCTTAAAGGTGAAGTACTACGTTTTTCCGATGATGAGTCTAAAGATGAGAATCCTATCATAGGAACAACTGCAGCCGAGAAGAGACTCCAATACCTAGAGGAGCAATTGATGTACCTTAAGGGGGACGACATTTATAGGGAAAACAATCGCAAGTATGAAGCCGTCAATTCCAAATTGCCGACTAACTTTAGCATGACGGATATCCCTAAGTTTAAAGGACATGAGAACCCTTTGAACCACATCCGTGCCTTCAAAGATTACATGTCTATCAAAGGCATCAAACCCGAGATGTTCTTAAGGATCTTTCCTCCATCTCTTGACACCATTCCGAAGCAATGGTTCTACACTTTAGATCACAAGAAGGTCGCTACTTGGGAAGACGCCGCAATCGAGTTCTCGAAACAATACGCGGATAATGCCGAGATCCAAGTCAACATGCGTACTCTAGAGGTCCTTACCCAAAATGACAAAGAAGGATTCACCGACTTCCTAAGTAGGTGGAGGAAGACTAGTACACAACTGGTTGAACGCCCGGATGAGGCCACTCTTGTGGAAAAGTTTGTGGATAATCTCAAGCCCATATATGCCAACCATTTGAGATATCAAAACATCAAGACTTTCAAAGACTTAACTGTACTAGGGACGCGAATTGAAGACGACATCCGTAAAGGACTCTTGTCCAAAACGGTAGGTAGAGGATATCAAGGGTCCACAAGTCGTTCATACGGCTCTACTAGCAAGACCGATGAGGTTAACCTTCTCGAGCCATCCAAGAAAACTACTCCACCAAGGAAGTTCACAAACCTTGGGGATACGTACTCCAACGCTCTAAAAAGGCTAATGAAGCAAGGTAAACTCCAACCCATTGGACCTACTCCCGAACCCGAAAGGAAGTCCAAATTCTGGGATGAAAAATCCTACTGTGAATACCATAGGGGCAAGGGGCACGACACAGAAAAATGCTACAAGTTGAAACACGTGCTTCAAGATATGATTGAAGATGGTCGACTCCCAATACCACCAGGAGGTAAGCCCAACAACACTCAGAATCCTCTTGGAGTTCTAGTAATTACAAGTGATGAATCTACCTTAGATTGCTCACACCTCATTTCTCCCACCGAAAATGAAATTCATGCAATTGAGAAAGAAAGGCTCTACTCCACTATCTCCCCTACCATTTCCGACTTCATCACATGGGCAAGGAGTGTAGATAGATAAGTGTGGGAGCTAGAAAACATGGTAACGGCCTTGCGCCATCCCAATGCAATACCTAAAGAACGCGTACCATTGATCTTCTCTCAAAATGCCACTATGCAAGAAGTAGTCACCGTGGTCGATAAACTAGTCGATCAAATCATACGACTAGAAAGTGATATCATGAGAATGAAGAAACTAGCTGCAGTCAATGGGGTTTGGGCCAATGATGATGAAGACGAATATCTCATTGAAAACTCCTTAGTCAAGGAAATAGTCCAAAATGGTAAAGACCAAGATGTGGATCACCTAACTCGTTCGGGTCGCCCATATCAGAGCACTACTCAAAACGGTCCAACCAACGTCATCACACCAAATGACAACGAAGATGACCCCACTGATCATTTGCTCAAGCAATTACAGAAAACCAAGGCTGATCTTTCAGTCTGGCAACTAGTGGCAAGCTCATTTCCGCATCGCCAAGCTTTACTGCAAGCTTTGGCCAAATTGAATGTAGCACACAACTTCACTCCTGAAGATGTAGTCAACTTGGTCTTCCAAGAATCACCAAAGCTAAGTAATCCTATTACTTTCTCAGATGAAGACTTGCCACCTTTTGGCGCTAGTCACAACCTTGCTCTATACATCACTGTCATTTGTCTAAAGAAGAATGTGCCAATGACTTTGGTAGATGATGGCTCCGCGGTCAACGTCATACCCCTCAAAACGGCATACAAACTAGGCATGAAAGAGTCGGATTGGACTCCCACCAATCAAGGTGTACGTGCATATGACGGCACACGACGAAAAGTGGTTGGACTTGCTAGCCTAACCATAGCCACGGGACCAATCGAACGAAAAGTTAACTTCCAAGTAGTGGACATCGAAGCTTCATTCAACATACTTCTAGGAAGGCCTTGGATTCACGCTTCCAAAGCGGTAACATCCACCCTTCATCAAAAGATCAAGATCCCACTAAATGGCAAAGTTGTGACGATCACTTCGTCACCCATCAAGGCAATAATCGAGAAACAATCAAACAATCAAGTCCTTGCGGATCCCATATACGAACTTGGGGGCTTCCAAAGTGTGAATGTCATAGAAAGTGAGTTGGCACCCTTATACTATAATCCCTACTCCAACTTGGTGGTCAACCACATACTCAAATCTCAGGGATACTTCCCTGGAATGCCTTTGAACCCAATTTGGAAGAACACCTTCGCACCATACAAGGAAGGCAACTCGACAAGGATACCACTTGGACTAGGGTACAAACCCACAAAAGAAGAAGTTCTCGAAATGCTCGCTCAAATCCAAAATCGCAAGCACGTGGGAGTCCAAATGAGACCATATCTCCCCACTCTAAATGGGTACTTCGTTCAAGAAGGAAGTTCAGAACTCTTCCACGGATTTCCCGAACCTTGGCATTATCTTGAGAGGAAGTTAGCCGGAATCGAGATCTTTCACGATTGCTACTTCATTCCTCCCGAAACGGTTCCTACCGTCAAAACCCGTCAAGCACCTTGCTTCGACGAACAAGCTGTGAGCCTATTGTTTGGAGAAGATCGATTCATTAGGGCCGCGCAGATGAGATCATTACTATGATACTTCAGACGATCGCTTCAATCCCACCGCGTTGATCACGAAATCGACACAAAGCGCGAAAGGATGGAGAAAATCTATCAAATGGACCAACAACCAAGGAAGACTCTTCAAGCTCACCACTGGAGAAGGAGAGATGTTCAAAGGAGAACCAGAAGACGACGAGTTCGAGTCGGAGTCGGAGTCGGAGTCAGAGTCGGAGTCTAGAGAAGTCATTAGAAAGTCTACTCCTGTTGTCATCCCCACTCCCTTCGTTTCTCCTAGCTTAGCCTCGAGTAGTCACGGTAGTTCGGGAAATGCCCCAATTACTGTTCCTTTGTCGCCACTGACCATGGATCAGTTGGCTTCTTTGTTTCAACTTTACTCAAATCTTAATATGAATAAATCGGGTTACGCTTACTCTCTGTGTTCTTTCGAGTGCAATTACTGTTTATGATGATACTGAGGATGACCAAAACCCAGACTTGACCGAAATACCTCCCTACGTAGCCAAAGAAATACTACAGGAAGGGGAAGGGGGACCAGTAATAGAAGATACTGAACCCATCAATGTTGGAACCGAACTAGAACCCAAAGAACTTAGGATAGGGACTACCCTGAGCTCAACCGAAAGGGCCGATTTCATAGACCTTCTAAATGAATTCAAAGACGTTTTCGCTTGGTCCTACAAAGACATGACAGGGATCGACAGGGATATCGCCGAACATAGAATTCCAATTAAGCCGGGTTTCAAACCTCAGAAAATGAAAGCTTCGACGAATGAGAACAGAATGGGCTCTAAAGATTAAGGAAGAAGTTGATAAGCAATTCAAAGCCGGGTTCATCAAAGTTTCCGAGTATTCTGACTGGGTAGCTAACATAGTACCCGTACCCAAAAAGGATGGGAGAATCCGTGTTTGTGTTGATTTCAGGGATTTAAACAAAGCGAGTCCGAAAGATGACTTCCCTCTACCTCACATTGACATATTGGTAGACAACACTGCAGACCACGCATTACTATCCTTCATGGACGGATATGCGGGTTATAACCAAATCAAGATGGCCATGGAAGATATGCACAAGACCGCATTCGTCACCCAATGGGGAACATATTGCTACACGGTAATGCCGTTCGGATTAATCAACGCCGGAGCTGCATACCAACGCACCGCAACTACACTCCTACATGACATGATGCATAAAGAGGTTGAGGTATATGTAGATGACATGATCGTCAAATCCAAGGAAAGAGAGGGACATATTGCGAACCTTCGCAAATTCTTCGCAAGGCTACGAAAGTACAACATGAGGCTCAATCCCCAGAAATGCACGTTTGGGGTAACATCTGGCAAACTCCTGGGTTACGTGGTTAGTCAGAGAGGAATAGAAATAGATCCTTCTAAAATCAAAGCTCTGATCGAAATGCCACAACCCCAAACAGAAAAAGAAGTCAGAGGATTCCTGAGAAAGGTACAATATATAAGCCGATTCATATCGAAACTTACAATGATTTGTGAGCCTATCTTCAAGAAACTCAAGAAAACAGACCACACCATGTGGAATGATGATTGTAAAAAGGCGTTTGACCGAATCAAATAGATATTGGCTAAACCACCAGTGCTCATGCCGCCACAACGAGATCAACCTCTTGGTTTATATCTCACAGTAACTGAAACCGCCATGGGTGCTATGCTGGCTCAAACTGTAGGAAGTGAAGAAAGAGCTATTTACTATCTAAGTAAGAAGTTCTTGGAATATGAGTGCAAATACTCGCAACTCGAAAAGACATGCCTCGCTCTTGTGTGGGCAACGAAGAAGCTACGTCACTACATGCTTAGCTACTTCGTCAAAATATATTCCAAAATGGATCCAGTCAAATACCTCTTCGAGAAACCCGTCCTCAACGGACGTCTGGCAAGGTGGACTCTGATGCTCTCAGAATTCGACCTCAAATATGTGCCACTGAAAGTCATAAAAGGTCGCGTCGTCGCCGAATTCTTCGCATAAAATCCTATCAACGACGCACAAACCATAGATACTTGGTCATTTCCCGACGAGGATATACTTCAAACAGACGTAGACTCCTGGGATCTATACTTTGATGGAGCATCAAATTTAAGAGGATTCGGAATAGGAGTGTTGCTCATTTCTCCTGAAGGTGAGCATACACCGATTGCTGTCAAACTCGACTTCGAGGTGACAAACAACGCTGCAGAGTATGAAGCTTGTCTCATTGGACTACAAGCGGCAGTAAGCTTAGGCATCAAAAACCTCCGAGTACATGGGGACTCATCGCTGATCATCAACCAAGTTACAGGATCCTGGAAAATCCGAAGCGAAAGCCTCGCACCCTATCAGGCTAGGATAGACCAAGTGGCTCAATTCTTTGATCACGTAACCTACTTACACCTACCTCGAGAGGAAAATCAATTTGCAGACGCTCTTGCGAAAGTTGCATCTTTGATAAATATGCCAGATCACATGGTGGAAATGCCCTTGTATATTGAACGACGGTCAGAGCCGGCTTACGTCCATCAAATCACCGATGAAGAGGAAATCGCACAGGAACCCTGGTCCCAAGCAATTCTAAATTTCAAGCTTAATGGTACCTAT
This sequence comes from Silene latifolia, assembly GCF_048544455.1. NCBI lineage: Eukaryota > Viridiplantae > Streptophyta > Magnoliopsida > Caryophyllales > Caryophyllaceae > Silene > Silene latifolia. The sequence continues at coordinate 88,311,508 of NC_133531.1, read as the reverse complement.
CCACCGTATATGGACAAGAGGGGACAACGTGCTATACGCCTATTAGCTTCCCAATACATTCTGATGCAAGGAGAATTATACAAAAGAACACCTCTTGGTGTAGTCCTACGTTGCCTTGATCATTCACATGCACGAAAGGTGATGGAAGAAGTCCACGACGGAGAATGCGGTCCCCACATGAGCGGGCCTATGCTGGCAAAGAAAATCACATGTTTAGGGTATTATTGGACCACAATGGAATCCGATTGCATCAAATACGTGAGACATTGCCACAATTGCCAAATCTTCGGGAATGTACAACATGTCCCTCCTTCGTTGCTATACACGATGACATCTCCTTGGCCATTTTCCGCATGGGGAATTGACATAATCGGAAAGATAACCCCAGCCGAAACAGGAGGTCACTGTTTCATTCTAGTAGCAATTAACTACTTCACCAAATGGGTAGAAGCAGCTTCCTACACTGGTCTTACGGCTAAAAATGTGGCAAAATTCATACAAAACAACATCATCTGTCGATATGGTTGCCCACATGAGATCATTAGCGATAATGGGTCACATTTCCAAGCTGAAACAGAGCAATTGCTAGCCAAATACAAGATTAAGAATCACCACTCTTCGCCCTATAGACCATAGACTAACGGCGCGGTAGAGGCGGCAAACAAGAATGTTGTCACAATTCTCAAGAAAATGACTGACAACTACAGAGATTGGCCAAGCAAGATACCCTTTGCTTTATGGGGGTATCGTACATCAGTTAGGACGCCCACTGGGGCTACTCCTTTCTATTTGACCTACGACATGGAAGCCGTACAACCAGTCGAACTAGAAATACCATCCTTGCGTATTCTACTCGAAAGCCAAATCCACCGGCCGATTGGAAGAGGGATAGATATGAAGAACTCATCCTCCTGGATGAACGTAGGCTACGCGCCTTACATAATGTCCAAACATATCAAGCACGTATCAAACGAGCTTTCAACAAAAGGGTTAGGCCAAGAAACATCAAAGAAGGAGACTTAGTACTCAAATCGGTTAGAGCTCTTTTACCTGTCGACCCAAGGGGAAAATTCAAACCTAATTGGGCCGGGCCATATCTAGTCAAATCAATACTCCCAGGGGGTGCGGTTAGAATCACAGACCTAGATGGGAATGAGTTTTCAAACCTCACAAACCTTGACCAACTGAAACGATACTATGCCTAGAATAGGACAAAAACGCGCCTCGCGTAAACCCATGTGTCGCTCTTGTGGCACTAAATACACGGCCCCTGGCCAAGCTGAAATACGCTAAGTATCACTATGCTCTTGCATCTTGACAAATTTGTCATCCTCATATCATCAGATAAACTAAATTCGCACCTTGAGAACAAGCAAAAGCTCATGCTTATTTTCTACGTTCATTATAAGCTCTTGCTTCGAACAATTATTCTTTTACATTTACTCGAACTACGCACAAGGGTTTGATTTCGCTTTTTTAAGTGAATACGTAGGCAATCCTTCACAGGATTCAACCCATTATACCTAAAATGTAAATAGAAGGACATTTGCGTTGCATTTGAAATTCGACAAGAATGATAAAAGAAAATCACAACGGTTTCATAACCATTCAACCTTTTTTATTCCATTCGCTTTCTAATAATGATAGTACGTTACATAATAAAAATAGAATAGGCTAGGATTCTAAAAATCCCTTCTTTTTATGACAACTATAATAATAATAATCAAATAATAAAAGGCTCGGGCTATTCCTCCATCTTCCCCTTGCCCTTGTCACTCTTGTCATACTTCTTGTCACGACCTCGAGCCGGGTGCTCTTGCACCACTTCAGACCTAATCACCAACGGTCTTTCTCGAGGCCTGACTCTGCCATTCTTGCTAACCACCATTTCCGCAACAGGAGTAGTCTTTGATTTCTTTGAAGGGTGAATGACCTGAAACCCGGCTTCTTCTTCTCCCTCTGTCGGATGCTTCTCCTTCTCTTTCTCTCCCTCGCGCACCTTGTAGTCAACGGGTTCGCGTTTACTTTAGTCTCTCGCGCTCTTCCTCAAGTCGCACCTTTCTCCACCTCGGATAGGAATCCGACACCCACAAAGCATTGGCGGAGAAACTCAAGAACCACATGTTTCTTTGGGCCCATTTGATAGCCCACTCTCTTCGGCTCTCTGTAGTAAGCGCCATAGCGATCTGCATGGGACGGTGTCAAGCCTCGGGATCGTCTGCTTCAGCCCAACTTGCCTCATCAATCTTTCCGGAAAGATGCATACCATGAACTCCAGTCCCGGAATGCGCACGGACCTAGTGGGATCCAAAGAAGACAATCCAGTGACAGACTTGAGATGTCACCACGGTACAACCCACCTAATCAACGGGCCATCATCATTCTTCAGCTTATTCTTCCAATAGTCACAGACCTGGGTGAAGTCAACCATGTATAACCGCGTCCTCATCACAATCATACGGGAATGATAGGAAAGTGCATGGACTGGGGGCTCGAGCAGTCGGAGCCGTTCCATAAGCCAAACCTACCAAAAGCAGGTATTAGACACCAAAAAAAAAAAAAAAAACGAAAGAAAAAAAAAACGAATGAAAAAAAAAGAAGAAAGGTGTCTTTTACCTGAAGGATGACGGGACTCCCCAAAAATGGCAGATCGCGGTTGGATTTCCTATTATCCAAACCCACGATGATCTCCCCTAAGCATAAGCAAGCTGGGCTCCTGCGCAGCTCCATTTGCTCGATAAGGCACAAAAGACGAGGGTCACCTCTCAAGTCTTCATCAACATGCCCTTAGAAGACATACACATGCAACAAACAAAAGCCAAATGCTCTCCTCCTAGCAACATGAGAGACAGTAGGGTCACCACATTGATGAATCGATCAATAAAATCCAACATTCTCACGCCTTTCGGGGTAACTAGGCGATCCACCTCAAGTCTGGTCAGTCCAAGCAAGTCTCTGAATTTGCTCTTATACCCTTGTGAAGGGGAAGGAATGGCAGGTAAATGTTCAGGATCCCATCCACCAATAGCAACTATTTCTTCAGGAAATGGGCAAATGTCACCTCCTGGGAACGCGAAAACATGGTAATTAGGATCCCAATAGTCAAGGCAAGCATCCAAGAACGGTTTTACAATCTTGATGAGTTTCAAACTCAACAAAGACCCAACGTTATAAGCACCCATGTCATGCTTCTCCATATTCGAGAACTCGTTGGTCCATTCCTTCAAGCGGATCTCCAAAGTATTCATGATGACAATTTTCTCTTGAAGATTTATTTTGAGAATTTTATGTGAATAGACGAGGAAGAGACGGAAGAATTGTGTGAATTAACGCCCCGTCGACGCTTCTATTTATACTAATTGCTGTTTCCAAAAATCCGCCAGAACGGACAAGCTTGAAAACAAAGCGCGACGGCTGACTGCGCCTCTTCAAAGAGACGCAGCTCATGCTGCGCCTCTTCCCCAGGCTCACTTTCTGTGATTTCCGCGTTTGGATCTTTCCTAATTCTATAACGAATAATTTCCTATTCCTACGGGATTTTATTTTGGTAAACACGAGCAGTTTACCATGTTTCAAGTTTCCTATTTTCGCGGGCACGCATTTCGAGACGACATCGACACCTTCGCCATTTCATGACACTCAAACTTTTTATTCTTAGGAAATAAATTTCATTTTTTTATTTATTTATTTTTTTAAGGAAGTAAATTTCCTTTTTGGGAAACAATTTCCTTTTGTTTTCATTTCAACATTTCATTTCTACACTTACATATTTCTCTTTTTCTCTTTTTTTAGGGGATAACCCTCCCTACCGTCCGGTCATTTCCGACAAAATTTTTGCATTTTTGCATTTTTGTGCTCTTTCGAGTCTCATTTTGCGCTGGTCAAAGGCCATATGTATATAAAATGTATGTTTTGCGTGATTTATATGTAAATTTCGGCAGCATGACGGCGTAAACCGTTATCTACCAAACCTGTTCAAGAACTAACTGCCGCAGTACAAGCAACACAACCCAAAGAAAAGGCACTCGTGCCATCATATATACAAATGTACAAGCAAACTGGGGGCTTGCGCCCCGAACAAAGTCCAAAAGTCCAAGCAAACTGGGGGCTTGCGCCCCAAACAAAGTCCAAAAATGTTCAAAATCAGATGTCCAAAATGTACAAGTCTACAAAACTACACAAAACTACTGCTGGGCACCCTCCAACTCAGCAACCCTCGCCGTAAGAGCAGCAATCTCGGCATCCCGAAACTCGAGCTCCCTCAACAAGCGAGCTGTCTCCTCCCGAGACTGGGTCAACTCTCGCTCCAGCTCACGACCAGCCTATAAACAGAAATAAATTGGCTCATGTCAATCAATTCAAACAAAACTGAAAATCAAAAATCAAAAGAAATCAAATGAGGTTCATACCTGACGACCTCGACCGCCGACGAGTGCCTCGATGGCGGTAGCTCGTAGCCGGTTAGCCACCCTCCATAGTGCCACGAACCGAGATGGCGCGACCTGCATTTCAAAAGAAATTCTCGGTAAATTGCGCAAACTCAATCAAATGTGTTCTTACACAAAAGTCATACAAATCGGAGACTTACCCTCCGAATCAGATGCTGCCAGTCATCTAAGCCAGCATCCGTCACAGCTACGTCGAAGTCACGCAACTCGGAGATCGTCGTCCTCCCAGTCGCGTCAGTGTACTCGAGGGTCTCGGGATACTCTGGGGGCTCGATGCCCGCCGCCTCGACCTCCTGCAAAGACAAATAATTCTCGTTAATCAACGATCTTTCGTCGTAATTCTCAAAATCAAATCAAGGAAAAGTAAAAGATACTCACCACTACCGGCCAGTACGCCAACCTCCCGTAAAGGAACGCCGAGTAGTCCTCGCCAGGCAGAAGAAGGTCGTCGCAACTGGCACCAGCCAAGTCCGCCTCCCTCTCAGCCTCAGAAGGCTCCCTAAACATCGTCCTGGGAGGATCGACGGGAACCGTCAACGCGTCCCGAGAGCACTAACGAGCCAACCGCTCGCCCAGGTACCACACAGGACCCATCGACGTCCACAGCAGCAGCCGACTCGAGCTCCTAGGTCGAAGGACCTCAGCGACAAAAGGAGGCGCTCCAGCGTACTCCGCCCAAGGTCTGGGCACCCACTATGACAAGATAAGGCAATGATCATTCCTATAATCAAGTGAAGGCAAAGGATAAGAAATATAAATGAATATGAGTGAGATACTCACGCTGCTCAGCTGAAGGGCGTTCACGTCCCGCCGGTAGACATTGTGAGAAGAGCGCTTGCTCTTCGTCCGGCACATCACCCAATCCCTCACCACGGGATAGGCCTTCTCCAACGGCTCCGTTCTCTTGGGCGCGAGACTCGGGAAGTAAGAGTACACCCATGCCTGTAAAACAGAATAATCAATGACGATCTTTCGTGATTCGATAAAGAAAGGAATTTACTTTGGTCTAAAGGAAGGTTCATACCTCCAACAGTAGTCCGGGTCCGACAGCGCCAGGAGAAGTCCCCTTCTCCATCAACTCCGGACGAACCATGGCCCTCATGAAGCGGATGAGGACCGCAAAACCAGCAATAACCCAGTCCCAGCGTCCTAGGGAACTCAGGTCAGAAAGAAATGGAAGAAGCTTCGTTGATAGCCTCTCGCCCTTGTCTTCGAGGTAAATCGAAGACAGGAACCACCAAAGCCACAGACGAGCCCTCTGCTCAGCTGTACAAAGGAGGAGGAGCAGTCTCCCTCCCATCGATCGTCACCAGCGCCGGGGTCTTCCCCGCAAGGTAGTCTCGAACGTAGGTACTGGGTACTAAACCCGGCACTGCAACAGCCTTCGGCGACAAGTTCCAGCCAATCAATCTCCTCGCCTCGGCCGAGTCCGCCCTCATGGCAGTCTCCGGCCACACCATCTCCTCGGTCCCACACGGCAGACCAGAAACCATGCCGTAATCCTCCAGAGTGACTCCCACCTCACCAAAAGGTAGGTGAAACGTGGAAGTCGTATCCCAGAATCGGTCCAAGAAAGCACGGACCAGGCTAAGGTTAGCCCGCAACTTCCTCTTCACGATATCCCTCCAGACCTGAACCAGAGGACCAAACGCTCCACGCTCGATCATGGCCCTCTCCTCCGCTGACAGCCGCTCGTAGTGCTCCATCGCTGTCGTGTAACCTGAGAACGACCTAATGTTCCCGGCCTCCTATTATGATTTGAAACAAAGCTATCTTTAGTTTTGAATGAAATTTGCAAGTTTGGACAAAAAGAATGAAAGAGAATAGGTAACGAGTAGCGAATTCTTATTTACCAAGCTCTTCACCGTCCTGTAGGACAGGTGACCCTCTGCAGCCCACACAAGGTGCCTACTCTCCCAAGTCTCAGCCCACGCAGGAGCTCCTCTCAGCTGACGACCTCCTCGCCCAACGTTGGCCCGTCTCGGGGCCTCCTCCTCCTCGACGGCCTCCTCCTCATGAGCCTCGTCTCCAGTGGCCATCACCGCAGCGGTGAAGGCCTGCTCTAAAGCCTCCTCAACAGTACTGGCGTCTATCTTCATGGGAGTCCTCCCGGAAGTAGAAGCCTCATCACCTGCAACGTTAAAGTAAATTCAGGCCGCGTCACATGACGACAAGCCTTTGTTAAGGAGTTTTCGAGCCTTCAGAGCCCTGAAAACTGCCCCTTTCCATGCCATCTTTGGCCATATTCCCGCCAACCCAATCACTCATGTGATAAATTGGGTCAAGTCAAGTCCAAGTCAAAGCCTAGTTCCAGGTTCGAGTCGGAAATTCGGCAGCATTCCGCCATAACGGCGATTATGCCCTAGAAAGGTGCCCCGAAAAAGTTGTCACGAACCAAAATTCCGAGATGGTAGAAAGTTTACCCATCATTCAAGGATCCCAAATATCAAATTTCATCGCCAATGGGCATTCCTAAGGCTATTTTCGAAGCAATTTACGGTTCAGCTGTAAAACCGTCTCAAAATTCACTCAAAGGCTCAAAACTCGATGAAAATTCGAAGCAAATACATGGTTATGTTCCTAACATTGCCTACTATCCGTTTCTAACATCAATTTGGCAAGGCAAATCCATTTGGGGGAAAAGCCCCAAATTTTCGATCAAAAGGGTCGAAAACCCTAGTTTTCGCGGCTCAAAATTCAACAAATGTAGATGATTAATGCAAGATTGGAACACATACCTCGATTAGTCATGTTTAATGCAAGCTTTTGAATCAAACCTCGACGGAAATGGTGAAGATTTGAGAGAGAAATTGAAAGAATTGTGTTTCGAAATAATGAAATACAATCCTTCTGAGTTCGCGTTTTTACGCAGAAATAGCCAAATTGGGGAAAAGACGCAGCAGGCGCCGTGCTCTTCCAAGAGACGCAGCTCTTGCTGCGCCTCTTCCTTGTGTTCCCTCCATTCGGATTTTCAAAAATTCGTTATGAGTTCGTTATTTGTGGGCCCATCTTTGGTGCGCCTCTTCTTCAACGCTATTATATTCTTTTGGTCCGTTTCGATGATTTTCTTTCGTTCCGGCCCGCATTTTATCCAGCGCAGCAGTATTTTGCAGTATTGCTCAAATCCTTATATCCAGCGCAGTAGTATTTTGCAGTACTGCTCACTCAAGATTTCTCCCACGACGATCTAGATGTTCCTAGTCGTCAAAATATTCCCCAGCAAGAGTTTGTTTGAGACCGACGCAAGCAGATTCAACCTCAAGTTTTGCCAGAGTTCGCTTGAGACTAACGCAAGCGGATTCCCAAGCAGTTTCTACTGACGTCCTGCTGCTTTCAATATTTTGTTTCCCCGCAGAGTTCGACCAAAGTTCCCTGTGACCCCTAATGTCTTCAGACGCCAAGTTATCTTCAGACCAAAGAGTTTTGCCGAAGCATCTTCATTCCCGCTTCACCCGGGGTATCTCGGGTATGGTTTCTTCTTATGGTCAAGCGAGCTTCCTTACGTAGTCTAATGGACTTTAATCGACCCTCCCGATAGTCGAATGCGGACTCTAAAATGTTCCCGACGACAGTCCTTGGTTCGAGACCCCTTGAGCGCCTCGCGTCGCCATAGTCGTCAGGTTGTAATCTTCGATTGACCTGATGGCTATACTTTGACTTTCGCCTTGTCCAAGCCTCAGTCAAAGTGGGGGCTCTGTAGATACCTCATTTCTGCACCTCCCGCAAACCACCCGGTGATGATTGGGCCGCATGTTTGATTCGCGGAACGATTTGTGACAGTTCGTAAGATTATCGTCAACTGATTGCTCAAATATTAATGTCGACCTCATAGTTGTCATCTACGTCCTGATACGGTCGTTTTGGCCGTAATTAGAGTACATTCGGAGTCCGGGTCAAAAACCGTCTCCATTTTCTCGATAATCGTTAAATCCCGAGTCGGAATATTCTCGGAATGTTCCGATATTTCTATTCCATATTTCACAAATTCTATCTTTTGGCAAATAATATCCCGTAATATTCATAGGATAATCGAATTATTTCCGTCTTACCATAACTCAAACGCGAAATCTTTCTTCAAATAGGAGGAAACCTCCACAGGAATAGACGCAGGCAGTGCTTTGCGCCTCTTCCAAGAGACGCAGTGGCTGCTGCGCCTCTTCCCAGGCCCTTCTTTGCATGTTTTACGTATCTTTTTCATATCTTTCCGAGATTCACTTCCAAAGAGTCTCCGAAACCATAATTCCTTCACGTGATTAGTATAAATAGGAGCCTTCGCTCCTCATATTTCCCACGCGAGTGTCCGCCCTTCTCTTCTCCCTTTGCATTCTAGACTTCGTTCTTACTAATTGGCGCCTACGTGCTTGGACTTCCGACCACGTAAGCTCGGATCCTTCCGGGTACCAGCCTCTCCGTTGCATGACCGACCAATTTGACCAACTACACTCAATCAACTTAAATTAATCAATCGTTTTCCTCTTACGAGGGCACTCTCTTTGCATTCGCGTCGAGCATTCACTAATCGATATCTTAGTTCATCTCGTTTCGTCACCATGTAAGTCTGACGGTGTACAATTCCTCTTTTATTTATTGTATTTTATTTTTCGTATCACCATTGTAAGATTTATGTCGAATACACCATTAAAACCGATTTCTAAAACCGTGCTTTAAAACTCGTTTTTGCGGATTTCCGATGAGACAGACGTCGAGAAAAGACGCAAAGAATCGCTGCGCCTCTTCGAAGGAGCGCAGTTCCTGATGCGCCTCTTCGTGAGGCTGCCGCAGTTCCTGCTTCTTTTCTTCTTCTTCGTCCTCTGTAATCCGTGTTCAAAATCCTTCTTTTGCTTATTCATTTGTTTATTCTTCATCATGATAACATATAGATCACATGTGTATATTATTCATCGTCTTTAATATGTTTTAATTGTCATAAATCCGACTTAAATCCCAATTAATCCAATGTTTGCTGGTTTTCGTCATTAAATTCAAACCCGGGTTTTAGGGATTCAATTTGTTCATATTGAGTTTCTGGAATTCGTCATTGATATAATTTTCATCTGCTTATTCGCATATTCGTTGTATATTCGTCATGTTTAGACTTATTTCAACAGAAGACTCATTAATGTTTCCATCATAATTTCATGTAATTAATCCGTTTGCATCCGTCTCATCCGTGTTTATCGCTTTCATGACCATCATTGACATGTAACAAAAGTATTAATCACTTTCATCCGAGTAAATAATTCAATCAATGATTAAATTCACCAATCGACATTAACGATTTGCACTTCCGGCTTCACAGCCAGAACTCACCCTTGGAACAGACGTAGCAACTGCTGCGCCTCTTCCAGAGGGCGCAGTCCTGCTGCGCCTGTTCCAGGGTGATTTCTGTCCCTGAACTCCGTTTCTGCCTTGACCTAGTTTAATTAGTCCATGTATTAACTAACTATTATCCGTAATCACGCTAATTCCTGTTCGGTATTTCTTTTTATTCTTTTATTCTTTTCTCAAATTATCCGTTTTAAAGGTATTTTCGACATAAATCGCCTATTCCGATGTAATTATTGTAATTTTCATTATTGTAGTTTATATTTATTGTATTCATTGTATTTCATATTGTTTGTATGATTTCACATGTAAATCGATCTTAAATCCTACTTCGACCCAATTGTATGCTAATTAATTGTTCACCGACTTAGCCTAATTCTCACATGCTAGGATCAAAACTTGGATGTTGCATTGCATGCATATAGCCGACGATATATCAAGTACGAATAACTTCCCTAATCATTAGTAGAGGCCGCTATCGAGGCGGGCGGGATTAGGTGTTCGATCAAAAGAGCTTCCTAATACGTACCCTCACCCCTTACTCCAGATCTCCGTGAGCACCCGTGTTCATTGGTATCCACGAGAGTCATTCTAGACATAGAATGCTAAGGGTAACGATTGCTTAGTGTTCATGTCACTACTTTGTGTCTTGACATGACACGAGGTATTCGAACGGTTCCAATTTCCCATAAAAATTGGTGGCGACTCCTTACAAAATGCAAACGCTTGTTTTTCGACCTTCACCAAGCGCCCCCGTGGGCGGCCCGCTGTCCACACAAATGCAAATGCAAATGTCCTACTATTTACATTAAATAAATACTGGGTTGTATCCTATGAAGGATTACCTACGTATTCATTAAAAATGAAATCAAACCCTGTGCATAGTTCGAATAAATGAAAAAGAATAATTGTTCGAAGCAAGAGCTTGTAATGAATTTAGAAAATAAGCATGAGCTTTACTTACTCCTAAAATACAATTCAATTTATTTGATGATATGAGGATGTCGAAATGCCGAAATGCAAGAGCATGGTGACATAAGCTCTATTTCAGCGGGCCAAGGGCCATTTTTATTTCGTGTCGCATGAGCGGCACGTGGGTGTTACGCAAGGCGCATCTTTGGTCCTAAACTAAGGGTAATTCCGTTTTAGTTGGTCGAGGTTGTATGGTTGGCAAATTCCTTCCCATCTAGGTCAATAATCCTAACTGCACCCCCCGAGAGTACGGACTTGACTAGGAAAGGTCCGACCCAGTTGGGTTTAAACTTTCCACGTGGATCGACAGGTAGGAGAGCTCTGACTGATTTGAGGACCAAGTCTCCTTCTTTGATGTTCTTGGGCTTAACCCGTTTATTAAAGGCTCATTTGATACGTGCCTGATAGGTTTGCACATTTTGTAATGCCCGCAATCTTCGTTCATCTAAGAGGATGAGTTCCTCATATCTATCTTTATTCCATTCAGCTTCTGCAATTTGACTTTCGAGCAAAATGCGTACGGATGGAATTTCCTATTCAACTGGTTGTACAACTTCCATGCCATAAGTTAGAAAGAAAGGAGTGGCCCCAGTGGGCGTCCTGACTGATGTGCGATAACCTCATAACGCAAAAGGTATTTTACTAGGCCAATCTCGATAATTGTCGATCATTTTCTTGAGGATCGTGACGACATTTCTGTTTGCTGCCTCCACCGCGCCATTAGTTTGAGGTCTATAAGGCGAGGAGTGGTGGTGCTTGATTTTGTATTTGGATAGCAATTATGCAGCTTTGGCTTGGAAATGTGACCCATTGTCACTAATGATCTCGTGTGGGCAACCATATCAACAGATGATATTGGTTTGTATGAACTTTGCCACATGTTAGCTGTAAGAGCAGTGTAGGATGCTGCTTCGACCCTTTTGGTAAAATAGTCGATAGCTACCAAAATGAAACAGTGACCTCCTGTTCCAGGTGAAGTGATCTTCCCAATGATGTCGATTCCCCAACCAGAAAACGGCCAAGGAGATGTCATGGTGTAAAGCATTGAGGGAGGTACATGTTGCACATTCCCGAAGATTTGGCAATTATGGCAATGTCTGACGTATTTAATACAATCTGACTCCATTGTGGTCCAGTAGTATCCTAGACTTGTGATTTTCTTTGCCATCATGGGTCCACTCATGTGAGGACCGCATTCTCCATCGTGAACTTCTTCCATCACTTTATATGCCTGTGATTAATCAAGGCAACGCAGGACAACACCAAGAGGTGTTCTTTTGTACAATTCTCCTTGCATGAGAAGGTATTGAGAGGTTAATAGGCGTATGGCGCATTGTCCCCTCTTATCCATATCTGGTGGGTATGTCCCATTGAGTTTGAAGTTTAGGATGGCTTGAAACCGGGGTTCCTCTGGGATTTCTTCCTCATCTGTAAGGTGGTGTACATAGGCTAGTTCTGACCGTCGTTCCATGCATAAATGCATTTCAACCATATTGTCTGGCATATTAATCAAAGATGCAAATTTTGCAAAAGCGTCTCCAAGTTGATTTTTTTCACGAGGCAGGTGTAGATAAGTGACTTGATTGAAGAATTGGACAACTTGATCTATCCTTGCCTGATAGGGTGCTAGACTTTGACTTCGAATTTTCCAAGATCCCGTAATTTGGTTAATGATCAAGGATGAGTCTCCGTGAACTCGAAGATTCTTGATGCCTAAACTTACTGCTGCTTGTAGACCAATGAGGAAAGCTTCATATTCTGCTGAGTTATTTGTCACCTCGAAGTCGAGTTTGACAAAAAGTGGTGTATGCTCGCCTTCAGGAGAAATGAGCAACACTCCTATTCCAAATCCTCTTAAATTTAATGCTCCATCAAAATAGAGATCCCAAGAGTCTACACTGGTTTGTAGGATATCCTCATTTGGAAACAACCACATGTTTATTGCTTGGGTGTCGTTGATAGGATTATCTGCGAAGAACTCGGCAACGGCGCGTCCCTTTATGACCTTCAAAGGTACGTATTTGAGATCGAACTCTGAAAGCATTAGGGTCCATCTTGCCAAACGTCCGTTGAGAACGGGTTTCTCGAAGAGGTATTTGACGGGATCCATTTTAGAATACACCTTGACATAGTAGCTAAGCATGTAGTGGCATAGCTTCTTTGTTGCCCACACAAGAGCGAGGCATGTCTTTTCGAGAGGTGTGTATTTACATTCATATTCTAAGAACTTCTTACTAAGGTAGTAGATAGCTCTTTTTTCTTTCCCAACATTTTGTGCGAGCATAGCCCCCATGGCTGTTTCAGTTACCGTGAGATATAAACCAAGAGGTTGATCTCGTTGAGGAGGCATTAGCACTAGTGGCTTAGCCAGTATCTCTTTAATTCTATCAAACGTCTTTTGACAGTCGTCGTCCCATATGGTATGATCTGTTTTCTTGAGCTTTTTGAAGATGGACTCGTAGATCATAGTAAGCTTTGATATGAATTGGCTTATATACTGTACTTTGCCTAGAAATCCTCTAACCTCCTTCTCTGTTTGGGGTTGCGGCATTTCGATTAGAGCTTGATCTTGGATGGATCGATTTCTATTCCCCTCTGGCTGATGACATATCTCAGAAGCTTGCCTAACGTTACTCTGAATGCACATTTCTGAGGATTGAGCCTCATGTTGTACTTGCGCAATCTTAGGAAGAACATACGAAGGTTATCAATATGCCCCATTCTATCCTTGGATTTGACAATCATATCATCAATCTACACTTCTACTTCTTTATGCATCATGTCATGTAGCAAAGTGGTTGCAGTGCGTTGATATGTAGCTCCAGCATTGATTAGCCCGAATGGCATAACAGTATAACAATATATGCCCCACTAAGTAACGAAGGCTGTCTTATGCTTGTCTTCTATAGCCATCTTGATCTGATTATACCCTGCATACCCGTCCATGAAGGATAACAACGCGTGATCTATTGTATTATCTACCAATATATCGATGTATGGTAAAGGGAAGTCGTCCTTGGGATTTGCTTTGTTCAAATCTCTGAAATCAACACAAACTTGGATTCGCCCATCCTTTTTGCGTACGGGGACTATGTTAGCCACCCAGTCTGAATACTCGGAAACTTTGATGAATACGGCTTTGAATTGTTTGTCGACTTCTTCTTTGATCTTAAGAGCCCATTCGGTCCTCATTCAACGAAGCTTCTGTTTTACGGGTTTAAAACCTGGTTTTATTGGAATTATGTGTTCTGCAATATCCCTGTCGATTCCTGGCATGTCTTTGTAAGACCAAGCTAAAACGTCCTTGAACTCATGTAGGAGGTCGATGAAATTGGCCCATTCAGTTGGGTTTAAGGTCGTCCCTATCCTAAGTTCTTGGGGTTCTAGTTTGGTTCCTACATTAATGGGTTCAGTCTTCTCTATAACTGGTGCCCCTTCCCCCTCTTGTAATATTTCTTCAACTATGTAGGGAGGTAATTCGACCGAGTCTGGGTCAGGATCATCCTCATTATCATCGTAAACAGAATTGCATTCAGAATAACACAAAGAGTAAGCAGAATCTATTTTATTCATATTAAATTTTGAAAAGAGTTGAAAAAAAGAAGCCATCTGTTCAGTAGTCAGAGGCGGCAAAGGGACAGCTGCTGGGACATTTCCCAAGCTACTGTCACTATTTGAGGCTATGCTAGGAGAAACAAGGGGATGGGGAGTGACGACAGAAGAAAACTCTCTAGCGACTTCTCTAAACTCAGACTCTGATTCCGACTCCGACTCCGACTCTGACTCTAATTCGTTGTCTTCAGGTTCTCCTTTGAACATCTCTCCTTCTCCAGTGGTGACTTTGAAGAGCTTTCCTTGGTTATTAGTCCATTTGATTGATTTTATCCATCCTTTCTGCTGGTTTGAAGTATCATGGTAATGATCTCATCCTGCGATGCTCTAACAAATCGGTCTTCTCCAAACAGAAGGTTAACAGCCTGTTCGTCTAAACAAGGTGTTTGACGAGTTTTGACGGCAGGAACCGTTTCTGGAGGGATGAAATAGCAATCGTGGAAGACCTCGATTCCAGCTAGTTGCATTCCTCTATAATGCCAAGGTTCGGGAAACCCGTGAAAGTATTCTTGACTCCCTTCTCTAACGAAATATCCATTTAGGGTAGAGAGATAGGATCGCATCTGAATCCCTTTGTCCTTACGGTTTTGGAATTGGGTGAGCATTTTTAAGGGTTCTTCTTTTGTGGGCTTGTATCCCAAACCTAGTGGTATCCTTTGAGTGTTTCCTTCCTTATATGGCGCGAAAGTATTCTTCTTGGCAGGATTTAATGGCATTCTCGGGAAGTATCCCTGAGACTTGAGTATGTGGTTGACCACTAAATTGGTGTATGGGTTGAAGTACAAAGGTGCCAGTTCGCTTTCCACAAGGTTTATACTCTGAAAGCCCCCAAGCTCATATACTGGATCTGTGGCTACTTGGTTGCTTGACATTTTCTCTATTACAGCCTTGATATAGGTGACGAAGTGATCGTCACTACTTTGCCATCTAAAGGTATCTTAATCTTCTGGTGTAAGGTGGATGTTACCGCTTTGGAAGCGTGAATCCAAGGCCTTCCCAGAAGTATATTGAATGATTCTTCGATATCCACTATTTTTAAATTAACCTTTCGCTCGATTGACCCTGTGGCTATAGTGAGATTGATTAGCCCCACTACTTTACGTCGTGTTCCATCGTATGCTCGAATACCTTGGTTTGTAGGAGTATAATCTGATTCTTTCATGTCTAACTTGTACGCTGTTTTTAGTGGTATGATATTGACTGCGGAGCCATCATCCACCAAAGTCATTGGTACGTTCTTCTTTAGGCATGTGACCATAATGTATAAAGCGAGGTTATGACTGCGCCGAAGGGAGGCAAATCTTCATCCGAAAAAGTAACTGGGTTACTTAGTTTAACTGAATCTTGGAAGACCAAGTTGACTACGTCGTCAGGTGTATAGTTGTGCGCTACGTTCAATTTAACCAATGTTTGTAGTAAAGCTTGACGATGGGGAAATGAACTCCAACTAGTTGCCAGACTGAAAGATCAGCCTTTGTCTTCTTTAGTTGTTTTAGCAAGTGGTCAGTAGACGTATCTTCGCCATCATTTGGGGTGATGACATTGGTGTTAGTAACTGGGCCATTAGCCGTAGGACCGTTCTGAGAAACATTTTAATATGGACGCCCTGAGCGAGTAAGGTGGTCTATATCTTGATCCTCGCTAGCCTTGACTATATCCTCACTAGCTTTGACTAGATAGTGTTATGTGAGGTATTCATCCTCATCGTCATCGGCCCATATTCCGTTGACGATACTGAGTTCTCTCAACCTGATGATCTCGGCTTCTACACTGATTATTTGCTCGACTAGGTTATCAACTACTGCGATTATCTCTTGCATCGTAGACTCTTGAGATAGACTTGGAGTTAGTGACATGTTCTCCCTAGGTATGGTGTCGGGATTGCGTAGAGATGCCACTACCTCTTCCAGCTCTGAAACTTGCCTACTCACACTCTTTGCCCATGCGATAAAATTGGCAATGGTAGGAGAAATGGTGGAATATCTCCCTTCCTCTTCTAGTGCATGAATCTCATCTTCGGCTGGAGAAATGAGGTGTGAACAATCCAAGGTGGATTCTTCATATGTGATCATCAGAACTCCAAGAGGATTCTGAGTATTTTTAGGTTTATCTCCGGGGGGTATGGGTAAACGACCATCTTCGATCATATCCTGAAGGACATGTTTCAGTTTAAAACATTTCTCTTTATCGTGTCCCTTGCCTCTATGATATTCACAGTATGCATTCTCATCCTAGAACTTAGACCTCTTTTCTGGGTCAGGTGTAGGTCCTATGGGTTGGAGCTTACCTTGTTTCATCAATCTTTTCAGAGCGTTGGAATATGAATCACCGATGTTCGTGAACTTCCTTTGCGGGTTATTCTTCTTTGATGATTCGACAAGGTTAACCTCATCAGTCTTGCTAGTAGAGCCATAAGAACGACTCGTTGATCCTTGATATCCACGACCTACCGTTTTGGACAAGAGTCCTTTACGGATGTCATCTTCAATTCTTGTCCCTAGCACAGTCAGATCTTTGAAAGACTTTATATTTTGGTACCTTAAATGGTTTGCATAAATGGGTCTCAAGTTATCCAAGAACTTTTCAACAAGAGTGGCTTCGTCTGGACGTTCAACAAGTTGTGTGCTAGTCTTCCTCCACCTACTTAGGAAGCCGGTGAAGCCTTCCTTTTCATTTTGGGTAAGAACCTCTAGAGTGCGCATGTTGACTTGGATCTCAACATTATCCGCGTATTCTTTAGTGAATTCAATTGCGGTATCATCCCAAGTGGCAATTTTCTTGTGCTCCAAAGAGTAAAACATTGTTTAGGAATGGTGTCGAGAGATGAAGGAAAGATCCTTAGGAACATCTCAGGTTTGATGTCTTTGATAGACATGTAATCTTTGAAAGCACGAATTTGGTTCAAAAGGTTTTCATGCCCCTTGAATTTTGGAATGTCAGTCATGTTGAAGTTGGTTGGCAATAGAGAATTTACCGCCTCATACTTACGATTATTCTCCCTGTAGGTGTCATCTCCCTTAAGGTACATTAGTTGCTCCTCCAAGTTTTGGAGTCGCTTTTCAGCTTCAGTAGGACCTAGTGGAGGGTTGGCTTCTTGTTGTCCAACATAGGGTGGAATGTCATCTTGCACGCTCGCGTTAGGAACATCATTCTCTGCAGGAGGAAGCCTAGTTTCTACAGCAACAATTCGGCCTTCAATAGCATTGAGGCGAGCATAGGCTTGGTCTTGGCTTGTTTGGAGAAGAACGAGCGCAGCTAGGATTAGATCATTACCATTTTGGGGTTGTCCATTAATACTTGCGTGACTAGTTCCAGGCATCTTGAAAACTGGATAAGAGATCTACGACGATTATAAACACGATCGACCATTTTAGCACCCTTACTCGAAAAAAACTCAACTTGTGAAGTGGGAGTCTGCCACTCTGTTAAGTGAGGTTTGAAAATGACAAAGTTTTGAAATGTTTGTCCTAAAAAACTGTCGTGTGGTCGTAGAAGTGTTGACTCGAAGTGGGGTTTTTGAAATGGGCTTTGAGGCCCGAATTTTGACTGGACATTTGGACAGAGTTTCGACTGCGCCAATTTAGACTATCTTTGAAAATGTTTACATTTTAAAAGGTTTTTTTATTTTACAAAATTTTGTCATGGTTTTGTTTACAAAATGGTGATCACGTATGATACAAGCATTCATACAACATTATAACAGTATGCTGAGTGCATTTATAAGGGTTTTGGCTTAAAACGTGGGTTGCCATACCAAGCAATCAAACCCTGGTCTGTGGAGAGGCCCGTGCCAAACATGAGTAAGGTCGGTTCCTAGTCCATTTCCTCGAGTAGTGAAAGCCCTTGATACAAACAGGAGTATGCACCTGTAAGGTTCATATACCTATTATTAGACTCTTCTAATACTGAACTAATTAACTTCTTAATTTGTGTTCTTTAGATCTAGTGCATGCATAACAAAATAAGAGGTTAAATAAGAAAACAATGTCCCTTACATCGTTATATTCGGATTTGTGGGCACAAGTAAGATCTTCTACCTTCACTTGTTCTTGAGCTATGATGAGTATTAGGATGAACCTCCAAAATCCCAATGTAGAGATCCTCCTGTTGATTGCACCCAAGATTAGCCCTTATCACGACTAAATAATATTCACTAGATATTTTTTTAGTAGTCTACCTTAAAATTGATTACTAATACTCATATATTACATTAATAATATTAGTAATATCATTGAACAATTTAGATTATCATTTCTCAAGTTTTAGAGAAAGATGAACTATGTGAGAGAGGTGTATGCATGTGAATAAAAGGAATATGCATAAGTTGAATGAATAGAGAAAAAATCCTCTAATGTAAAGGAGGGTGTACCGGTTTTGGGAGGATGGAGGAACAATATATGGTCTTTCACTTTTTCCTTTTGTTCTTATCTAAACCTTAGGCATGTAAGGATAGGTAAGTAGTGTCATAATGATGTTATTTTAGCTTATTAAAATAAATCATCCACCATCCTCTAAACCCTCTACATTTCGGTCCATATACATAAAATGGACCTCCATTTTATTTTGTCAATTTGTCATTTATTACACAATATGTCACATGTAGTATCTTACATATTATTAATTAATTTAATGCATATTTATTAAAAGTCATTTTATAAATTAATTAAATTACATACAACAAATTGACTAGTGATTCTTGATCACATAAATAAAATGGGTCATATAATTATAATTCACAACATATTGCACCTATAATTAACCATTCATTCTTATCTCAATTGTTTCACAAACAATAATCGATTTTAGTAATAAAGTATTTCTATTACTAAAATAAATCTTATTTAATCCCATTACAATAAGAAATAAATATTCTCTCTCACAAATGAATTGTTCAATTTTAAGGAATTGATTAACTTGTATCGTCATACAATTAATCAACTTTTCTGATTAGGGCATCATCCTTTAGGTGTGACCTTAAGGGATCAACTGATCACCACTGTCAAACGACAGTAATGTCTAACTCTAGTAAGCTGATCATTACTGATAAATGTTGATCAGTTGACTATATAAATGAATCATCCCTTACGTATTCTTAATATGAGATTTAAACATGTGATTGTACTATTGTTGAGGACACATACTCCAACAATCTCCCACTTGTCCGAGACAAGTGTGCGTCACCAATTCTTTTGTCCTGTTACAATCTCCCACTCAATGTAAGGTGTCTTGTAGGTCGTACTTACACTTGATCATATCTTGAGTGGTTTCCTCGATCTGGAGAGTAACTGTCTGACCGGAATTAGCTACTATAGATACCTTCCGAGCGTGGCCACGCATTTTTAGTTCACTACTCCTCGAGTGGCCTTGAGATTTCAAACAACCCTGACAAGGGGATGGACAATTTCTATCGCACTATTCCCTTTGTTCAGCCACAGCTCATCATAGCCCAAAATATACCCATTTGACCTCAGTTACGACAGTCGTAGAGCATAAATCAAAGCCAATCGGAAATTTGTGCCAACTTGGGCGAATAGTCTCTAGTCAAACGAATCGACTCATAAGAATAGTAGTCAAATGAATTACCAGAACTCTATAAGCGGTCACTGCCCGACACAGTGTCCCATACAGTCCGTCTATGTGATCGACTAGTCATCCCATATAACTCTACGGCACTTGAATTGCCATCAATCGCATCACACTCTAGTTACTTCGAGACGTCACCTCCTTGAAGTAACCAGGGGCATATACTATGTCAATCCAGTTCACTTTAATGGGGTTCAATTTGTCTCAACAACCCATTTGGATTTAACATAGTAATAAATGAGTTTTAAAGATACTCACACGATATATGCGATTATCATATATGAATAGTCAATACATTATTACTAATTCATATCTTATAATCTTTAGTGTACCTTTTACACTTAGTTGAAATGCAATAAAAGCTTGGCAAGTGGATATACCATATATCCATATATTCCAATTTTATACATTTATGTTTTCTTCTATTCAATGTTATTTCTAATAACATGAATTTATCTAAGTATATGTCTAGTCTTCTTACCAGACTTGGGCTCTTTAACTTGAAAGATGCTCCCACTGTTATCACATAACTTGTGATAAAGTCTTTGGTAGAGGAATCTACTCTCATTCCCTACGTTGACCATTTTATCACAATTTACTTAGATTTCTTTTGTAGAATTTGCAATGGTCGAAACTAAAACACTTTTTTAGTCTCTTACTCTTAAGTCAATAAAAACAGCCTAGGATTTTAACAAATCCTTATCGGTTTGGAAATTGAAGTTTGTGCAACCCTTCAACACATAACTTTGTTTATCATCCAAACATATGAACGAATCCTTAATTCTTCTCAAGAATCTCAAAGATGTTCTTTAAGGCTTTCACAAGACCATCTTATGAATTAACTTGTTATTGATTTATTATGCTCTAAGCATATGTTACATCATGGCGTGTGCGTCTGTTTGCATACATGATCGTTCTAATTGCGGAAACATTAGCAAACGATTTCATGTGATCGACAACTTAATAGGTTCACTGAACGACTATGACTCCATCATAGCAATTCTACTTTCATCAACATGAATAACCTACTCAACCTTGTTGATGTTAAACAGATATGAAAAATCTTATCCTCATAAGACTCTCAACTCTATGCCAATATTCTCTCACATAGATTCAGAAATCTAGAATACATCACACCTTTTCCTAGTCTTCCAATCACTCTTTCACAGAAGAGAACATTGGTACATTATTCTCAATAAGTAATATGTTATCAACATATAAGACATGGGAAAATAATTCTTGCTCCCACTTAACTTCATGTATAATCATGATTCTTCAATCATGTGAATGAAACCATTCTCAATTATCACATGAACGAAAAATATAATCCTTTGATGCTTGCTTAAGACCATTCTAGGATCACTTAAGAAAGCTACGCATAATACGTTGGGATTCTTTGATCTTTATCTAAGGTTTTGTGTTCCAAACACATCCTTCTCTAAATTCCCATTATAGAAAAGTGAATTTTTAATATCATTTGCCATTCTTCATCAAAATCAAATGCGGCAATTCCTAAAATAATTTATCTTGATTAACATCTTCATGTCAATCTATGCACTTAGTTACTCTAAAGCTCTATTTACTTTCTCCTTAAAGTAAATCTACTCTTGAGTAACAATCTTTGGATTGTAATGCTATGGCTCGTATGCAACAAGGTCGATTTGGGACAAGGTCATAATACCATATACCATTACTTTCGAAAAGCAACATTTTAACAATAAGACATGTGTTCTATACTCCCATTAAACTATACTCCCACTCTATCTTTACAGATTATAGTTCCATTACTTTCAAAAAGTAACACATTAACTATAAGACATGTTTGTAACGATCTACTCCCACTCTATCTCTTAGAAATACATCTATCTTCTTAAGAGATGGCTTTGTGAGTTAGAAACATATATGGTGGAGTAACTGAAAGTTTCTCTAGACTGATGTATTAGCACATAAAAGACCAGCTCTATCATGGCAGCTTGATTCATGTTATATGCGAGTCTGATCCATGTCATATGTTAAATCGACTCTCTATTTCAGGTATCTCCTGGGTTAACCATTCGTTTTTAATAACGTGTCCATTTTGTATTGCAAATTACCAAAATTGAGTTCAATAACTCAAACCGACTCATATAGTTTGATCTTATGGGTAGTGACACAAGGTCATAATCCATATTTAATAAATCAAATTCATTACTTCGATCTTTGCCACTATGATCGGATCGTAATGCTTTAGTACTTTGTTCAATTGGTTCTCTACGCCATTTAGAAATTCTTTAAATTTCTCAAATGCTTCACTTTTATATTTGATTAAGTAAACATACCCATGTCTACTTAAGTCATCGGTAAAAGTGACGAAGTAGTCATAAATTCCCCTTGCGGTGATCCCCATTGGAACACATACATCAGCATGTATTAGTCCAAACAAATCACTTGCTTGTGTCCCTTTACCACTAAAAGGAGTACGAATCACTTTGCAAAGGAGACATGATTCGCATATTCCATATGATTGAAAATCAAATGGATCAATAAATCTAGCGTACACTAGCTTTTTAATGCGTTTCTAATTTATGAGACCTAATCGACAATACCAAATGTATAAATCATTTGGATTACTTGTTTGAGTCTTTTAGATTGTATTATGTAGATATCTTTGCTTGAGTTGGAAGTGTCTAAAATATGAATATCATTAAGAGAAATGACTTGGCTCCCAGCCATGTCAATTTTCGAACAAAATACAACGATTGTTTTTGATGGCGAAAGAAAAATCCTTCCATGTCTAACATAGAAATGGAAATAATTTTTTAGATAAAATGGGTACATAATCACCATTATGTAGATGCAATTTAAAATCACTTAGCTAAGGCAATCACAAGGGTTCCCTTTGAAATGGCGGCTACTCTATTCCATTTGCGAATTGGAGATCCATGTTACCCTTTGCTAAGTGCTTCCACAGTTCTTAACCCTAACTGGAATGACAAGTCCATCTTTGATATCTCCCAAATACTTGGGGCAATTTCGCTTCCAATGGCCCATGACATTACAATAATGACATTCTTCGTAAGATTGGGCACCCTTCTTGGTTCTGGTTGTGGTAGTCTCACTATCCATTTCCAATTCATTATCAGGTTTGAGTTTCTCACCCATCTTTGCCTTCTCTTTAATTATACCATTACTCCTTTCAGTTGCAAGAACATTCTTGCTAGAACTCCCACTGAATCTAATATTTCTCCTTGTTTCTACAAACAAGGATGCCTTGGAATTAGTGAGATTTTCTTCACAAGATTCTCTTACCAAAGAGGCGGGCATTAATATTGGAGTGGGAGGTATGGAAGTGGTAAAATAGCAAAGATTTCCATCCTGACAAATGCCAATGCGTAATTCTCTAATCGTATCATTGTCATACTCGGAAAACTTTTCATCGAATGATTGGAGCCATGAATTAATGGTTATTGGTGTAAGAGTATTAGATGAAACCATTACGGATAAATAACTACAAAAACAGAAATGAAGGAAATAATTAACATCTATCGTTTTAATAATACTTGTAAACATTTTAATACAAGTATTGCATTATAGTGACCTCTACCCAACTATTATAAATGATCCCGAGATCCAAATTCATATCCATTCGAGTACGGTGAGCCGATTCATCCCTTATTAATATAATTCGGTGGATTAACTCTTTAATCGATTCTACTTCTAGAACTCTCGGTCGATAAAATTACTTTAATATTTATCTTTAGCCCGGAACACATGCGACTACGGTCACGAATACTTCTGTTGAGCTCAATCCAAATTTCGATGTAATAACATTTTATTACCCACTTACCCAACGTAACAAGTTTAGCACCCCGGTGAGCCGAGCCTACTTCCTTATGAAATTTGGACTCATTGTTTCTACTATTTGGTAAGGCTAATTGTAAATTATTATTTAGTAAGAGGTCTTGTCAATTTATTATCTATCACGTTTTAAGTGAACTAAAGCGATGAACTACGATAATTATAATTGACACGGTCGATGACTCAATAATATGATATGCATGGGTTGTTATGGCGATTTGGCAATGCATGCAACATATTAAAATAAATGCAAAGCAATAATAATAAATTCCTAGTATGCCCTTCCTAAAATAGAAAATCAAATAATCTACTACATATTCGGAAGCCAACTCCTTTGGTCCCTTGAATCTTCAAGTGACACGCCTCCCAAGAACACCGTCTTCGTCGGAACGTATTTCCGAATGGCACCGTCTTTGAAGAAATTCCATGATTACAAATAATAATAAAAATACAAAGCTATTCCTATTATACATTTGTAATATGAAAAACTAGTAAAAATAAAAGTGATACGAGATCACATTAAATTACAACCGTATCAATATTCCCTTTCATTACGGATAATATCAATTAAAACTAAGGCTATACTAAGATAAAATTACATAATTCAAAACTATATAAATAAAAGACATTCAACAATTGAAATATGCAGCATTATAATATGTATCTATCATGCCAAATTATGTGCCAAATCTCCCTATTTAACTTATATCGATTATATAACCTGGTTTTATGGAAATGCGTGATAATAATTCATTAAAATCACTAATCAATACTTAAATCAAATTTAAGTTCAAGTTAATTATCCTAACACTCTTAGGACTCAAAAATTAGTCACCGCTCAATTTTTGACAATAATTCAACTTGATATAATTTTATGCTGATTTTGACCTTAAAATCATAACATTTATGAAATAAATCCAAATTAAATTAAAATAATTTCAAATTTTGAATTTTAAATTTTAAATTTTAAATTTTTGAACATTCTGGAATAATTCCATGACACTCATAATATCAAAAATTATGGTTAAAATTTTCGAATTAAGTTCGAGAAAAATATAGTTGCAATTTATCGGTTTTATCAAATAAAACATCTAAAGTATACAAAAAAAATTAATCCAATCAATTTTACAATTTTAGATCTGATAAGTGAGATATTTATTCAACCTAAAATAATTTTCTCATGCCATGTAATTTGCTTTAACTATTTATGCTAAAATAGTCACTATTTATGCCATTTTCACACTAAAAATTCATAAATCATGCTAAATGAAACCATTTCAGTTCAAAATTTACGTACAGTGTATAAATCATGTATGTGACAATATACTAAAATCTCATGTCCTAATTCGAAGTTTAACTATATTTAACCATTTTACCTCTTTTTAATCCATTTTTATCTCAAAAAAATCATAAATCATGCAATATTAATCAAATTAATACGAGATTTTACATATAATAAGTAAAATATGCATGTGAGGTCATATAAAAGTTTCAAGGTCAGAAACTAAGTTTAGCCATTTTTAGTCATTTAACCTCCATTTATCATGAAATATTAATCACATTAATATGAAATTTTACATACAATACATAAAATATTTATGTGAGTTCATACTATAAAATCACGGCCAGTAGTTAGATTTAACTATTTTTAGTAAATAAAAGTTCATTTTACTCATAAAAAAGTAATAAAATCACTAAAAATCATTAAAATGAGCAATAAATTACCATAAATCATAAAAATGACCTAAAAACATTTTAGGACCAGAATATATAACATGCGTCATGATTTCGTGAATTACGCTTATAAATAACAATTTTTTAGTTTTATATGTTAACATTTTAACTCGGAAAAACAATAACCGATTATGCATGCAACATCCTATGCTCTGATACCAATTATAAGGTTCATATACCTATTATTAGACTCTTCTAATAGTGAACTAATTAACTTCTTAATTTGTGTTCTTTAGATCTAGTGCATGCATAACAAAATAAGAGGTTAAATAACAAAATAATGTCCCTTACATCGTTATATACGGATTTGTGGGCACAAGTAAGGTCTCCTACCTTCACTTGTTCTTGAGCTATGATGAGTATTAGGATGATCCTCCAAAATTCCAATGTAGAGATCCTCCTCTTGATTGCACCCAAGATTAGCCCTTATCACTACTAAATAATATTTACTAGATATTTATTTAGTAGTCTACCTTAAAGTTGATTACTAATACTCATATATTACATTAATAATATTAGTAATATTATTGAACAATTTAGATTATCATTTCTCAAGTTTTAGAAAAAGATGAACTATGTGAGAGAGGTGTATGCATGTGAATAAAAGGAATATGCATAAGTTGAATGAATAGAGAAAAAATCCTCTAATGTAAAGGAGGGTGTATCGGGTTTGGGAGGATGGAGGACCAATATATGGTCTTTCACTTTTTCCTTTTGTTCTTATCTCAACCTTAGACATATAAGGTTAGGTAAGTAGTGTCATAATGATGTTGTTTTAGCTTATTAAAATAAATCATCCATCATCCTCTAAACCCTTTACATTTCGGTCCATATACATAAAATGGACTTCCATTTTATTTTAGCAATTTGTCCTTTGTTACACAATATATCACATGTAATATCTTACATGTTCTTAATTAATTTAATGTATATTTATCAAATTAATATCATTTTATAAATTAATTAAATTACATACAACAAATTGACTAGTGATTCTTGATCACATAAATAAAATGGGTCATATAATTATAAATCACAACATCTACTAATTATAAATAACCATTCATTCTTATCTCTATTGTTACTCAAACAATAAGGAATTTTAGTAATAAAGCATTTTATTACTAAAATAAATCTTATTTAATCCCATTACAATAAGATATAAATATTCTCTCTCACAAATTGAATTGTTCAATTTTAAGGAAATGATTAACTTGTATCGTCATACAATTAATCAACTTTACAGATTAGAGCATCATCCTTTAGGTGTGACCTTAAGGGATCAACTGACCACCACCGTCCCACGACAGTAACGTCAAACTCTAGCAAGCCAACATATTACAATTATAATTAGCCATTCATTCTTATCTCAATTGTTTCACAAACAATAATCTATTTTAGTAATAAAGTATTTCTATTACTAAAATAAATCTTATTTAATCCCATTACAATAAGAATTAAATATTCTCTCTCACAAATGAATTGTTCAATTTTAAGGAATTGATTAACTTGTATCGTCATACAATTAATCAACTTTACTGATTAGGGCATCATCCTTTAGGTGTGACCTTAAGGGATCAACTGATCACCACCGTCAAATGACAGTAATGTCTAACTCTAGTAAGATGATCATTACTGATAAATGTTGATCAGTTCACTATATAAATGAATCATCCCTTACGTATTCTTAATATAAGATTTAAATATGTGATCGCACTATTGTTGAAGACACATACTCCAACAACACCACGGTATGGTTGACGTCAATCGCTATCTATCTTTAGGCCCAGATAAGAACTTGGACCGTCCAGACGGAACAATTGGTCGAATGAGTTAGGTTGGGCCTAGGAAGGCCAAATAAAACGACCTAAGAAGATCGAGTAATCAAAACCGACAACTGTCTCGTATAAAATATTCTCTAACCTTGTTCAAGTTTCACCCTGGGTAAAACGTAAGTGTATATTCCCCAGCGGAGTCGCCAAACTATGGACACGGGGGCCACGGGGGCGCTTGGGACAAGTGTTTGCTTTTGTGGAGTCGCTACCATATTTTATGGGAAATTGGAACCGTTCGAATACCTCGCGTCATGCCAAGGCACAAAGTAGTGACATGAACACTAAGAACTCGTTACCCTTAGCATTCTATGTCTAGAATCACTCTCGTGGATGCCAATGAACACGGATGTTCACAATGATCTGGAGTAAGGGGTGAGGGTACGTATTAGGAAGTCCTTTTACTGAACACCTAATCCCGCCCGCCTCGATAGCGGCCTCTACTAATGATTAGGGAAATCGTTCTTATTTGATATGTCGTCTATTATATGCATGCAATGCAACATCCAACGTTTTAATCCTAACATGTGAATTAAACTAAGTCGGTGAACAAGTAGTTAGCACTTATTAATGTCGAATTAGGGTTTAGAATTAATTACATGTGAAAAACAAATAAATAAATCATACATAATAAAATACAATAAATAAATAGCGATAATTAAAATTACAATAAATTACAATGGATTAATTAATTTACGTCGAAAATATACTTAAGACGGACGATTTGAGGAAAAGAAAGGAAAATGAAATAAGGTTTAGAAAATATGGACAGATTAGTGGTAATATTACGGCTAATAGTTAATTCATTATGTAATTAAGGATTAAGTCAAAGCAAGAACATAAATTCAGGGACATAACTCATCTCGAAACAGGCGCAGCACTGCTGCGTCCCTTAGAAGAGGCGCAGCTTTTACTGCGTCTGTTCCTGAGGTGAGTTCTGGCTATGAAGTCAGAACTGCGAGTTCGTTAATGTTCGTTGGTGTGTTTAATGATTTATTATCGGTATTTGACTCGAATGAAAGTGATTTAACATATTAATTACATACGAAGACGTCATAAAAGCGATAAACACAAATTAAAAACGAATCAAAACGGGTTAAAAACAAATTATAAACGAGTTAGGTGATATACGAAAGACGGAAAAGAATTTGAAAGGATGTAATAAACTGGAAATAGGCAATGAAAACATGTACAAAGGACGAATTTCAGAAACTTGATATGAACGAATCGAGTCTCTAAAATCCGGGTTTGATTTAATGACAAAAACCCGCAAATTTTGATTAAAAGGGACTTAAGTCGTAAATAAAACGTGATAATTAAAAGGAAAGTATTAAAATTTATTTATGTATGAAGAAAGGAGAGAAAATAAGAAAGTAAAAACAAAAGGAACGAAAAAACCAAAAAACTGAGGAAGAAGAAGAAGAGCAGAAATAGCGGCAGCCTCTGGAAGAGGCGCAACAGATGCTGCGACTCTTCGAAGAGGCGCAGCTGTTGCTGCGTTTCTTCTCGACGTCTGGTTACTGCTAATCCATAAAAACGGTTTAATAACAGGGTTTTAGAAGTCGGTTTTAAACATACTTTTGACGTGAATCTTACAATAATTAATACAAAAATTAAAATACAATAAAAATATGGGATTTAAACCCTCAGACTTACATGTTTGACGAAACGAGATTACCTAAGTTAACGTTTAGTGATTGCTCGACTCGAATGTATGTAGAAAGTGCCCTCATTAGAGGATTTAGATTAAATTGATTGATGTGTAGTGGTCAAATTGGTCGGTCATGCAACGTGACTGGAACTCAGAATGATCTGAGCTTACGTGGTCGATTGATCAAGCACGTAGGCGCCGAAAGCTTAGAGTACGGTCTTAGAATGCAAAGGGAGAAGAGAAGGGCGGACACTCGCGTGAAAAATATGTGGAACGAAGGTCCCTATTTATACTAGAAAATATGAAGAGTTATGGAATGACTCAAACTTTGGAAACAAATCACGAAAAAATTTGAAAACAGGCAGAAACGAGCTGGGGAAGAGGCGCAACAGCTGCTGCGATCCTTCGAAGAGGCGCAGCATCTGCAACATCATTTCCACAGAGGTTTCCTCTTGCGGAATAAAGAATTCCGCGTTCCTTTTAGGGAATTGCGGTAGATCTATACTTCCTTATTTCTTAAAATAAGATTTATGGGATATATTTTACTAAAGAATATAAAATTAATTTATGGAATAAATATCCGGAATATTCTAGGACATTCCGACCCGGCATTTTAAACGTTTTCTTAGAAAAGGAAGTGATTTTGACCCGGACTCCACATGAACTCTAATTACTGTCAAAACGACCGTATCGGCGTGTAGATGACGACCAAGGGGTAGACACAAGTGTTTGAGCTATCACTTGATGATAAACTTATGGACTGTCATAAATCGTTCCGTGTACCAAACATGCGGCCCAATCATCACCGGGTGGTTGGCGGGAGGTGTAGAAATGAGGTATCTACAATTCCTCATGCGAGTGTCCGTCCTTATCTTCTCACTTTACATTCTAGACCTTGCACTAAGCTTTTGACGCCTACGTGCTTGATCAATCAACCACGTAAGCTCAGATCATTCTGAGTACCAGTCACGTTTACATGACCGACCAATTTGACCACTACACAATCAATTAATCAATCTTTTTAAATCCTTTTTTAGGGG
The DNA here is from genome assembly GCF_048544455.1 of Silene latifolia. Lineage (NCBI taxonomy): Eukaryota > Viridiplantae > Streptophyta > Magnoliopsida > Caryophyllales > Caryophyllaceae > Silene > Silene latifolia. The sequence goes on along the minus strand of NC_133531.1, from coordinate 88,281,474 downwards.
CACTTTCACATTTGCATTAAAGTTCGAGTCGAGTTACCACTAAAAACCGATTTTAGTTAAATCTCGCGGAGCTAACATGTAAGTCTGAGGGTGTAAAATCCCATCTTTTAATCTTTTTTATATTATTGTTGTATTTTATTTTACGAGTTTACATCATATTAATGCCAAGACGATAATTTGTTAAAACACACGTTTCAAACCTTATTTCGGCAATACTGTTTAGATCTGACGAGTAGAAGAAACGCAGTGTCTACTACACCTTCTGGAAGGATCGCAGCTTCTGCTGCGCCTCTTCCAGAGGCTGCTTTCAGCTGTTATGTTTCTTTTTCTCCTCGGATTCGATCTTTTCTCCTTCTTTCTTTTTCAATTCTTTTCTTTTCTTTCAACCTACATCTTTTAATTAGCTTTCATCAAATTATTTTACCCGTCAATTTATTTTTCTTAAACCTTTTCTTCTTTAGTCGGTTTAAATTGTTAATTCTTCATATTGGTTGGTTTCTGTCTCATACTCAAATCTGGGTTTTAGTGACTCGGTAATTAATACTTGGTCTCTTAAACTCACTTTTTGTATATTAAAGTTTTTGTTTATTTTTTTAAACTCAACCTTTAAACTTTCAAATCCGTTTAATTCGTCTTATAATCGTCAATAATCAATATTAATTGGTTCGAGACAGTTTTTGTACATAAAATTCATTCTTAAAATTTGTCATTCGAGTTTAAGCATTAACATGTAAATACAAACAATTTTTATAATCAATCAACCATAACAACCAACCGAGTCTGACTTTCACAGTCAGAACCCATACCGGAAAAAACGCAGTGGGTGATGCGCCACTTCCAGAGGACGCACCCATTGCTGCGCCTGTTCTAAACTGGCTTTTGCCCTGAACTCATTCCCGTTTTGACGTAGTGTATATATTAATCGACTATTATTCGTATTATCACCTATTTAGCTATATTTTAAATCTTTTAATTTATTTTTGTCAATTTTAATTAATTTCTTTATTTTCCGATTTTTCTTATTTTCCTTATTTTCAAATTTTCCTTATTTTTCAAATTTCCTTATTTTCCAATTTTCCTTTTCTTTTATTTCCTTATTTCTTCAAACTTCCTTTTCTTATTTATTTCCTTTTTCTATTTGTTTCCTTTTCTTTTAAATTTTTTTTTCTTTTAATTCTTTCCTAAATCTTGTCTTTGGCGTTTATATGATGTACATTCAGTTGTAAATTATATTTTGTTCTTTTATCTAGCTTTTTCACATGTAATTAATATAAATTCCACCTTCGACATAATTAATTACTAAATTACGTGTTCACCGACATAGTTCAATTCACATGCTAGGATTAATCTGTGGATGTTGCATTGCATGCATATAACCGACAACATATCAAATATGAACGATTTCCCTAATCATTAGTAGAGGCCGCAATCGACGTGGGCGGGATTAGGTGTTCAGTAAAAGGACTTCTTAATATGTACCCTCACCCCTTACTCCAGATCTTTGTGAACATCCGTGTTCATTGGCATCCACGAGAGTCATTCTTGACATAAAATGCTAAGGGTAAGGAGTTCTTAGTGTTCATATCACGACTTTGTGCCTTGACATGACACGAGGTATTCGAATGGTTCCAATTTCCCATAAAAATTGGTTGCGACTCCACAAATGCACGCTTATTCAACCTTTCACCGGTTTCAATGCCTCACAAATTGGTAACGACCCATGACATGCTTTGGCTATCCAAGGTTCCGTGGGAGAAGTATCGCCGCCTTAAACATCACAACGGGCGGGTGCGCGCGGCGCAGGTGGCCCATGTCCACAAAAACGTCAACCGAAATTTCGGCATTACGACGGCAAAAAATGGACAAAATCCAAAAAAAAAAAAAATCAACTGCAAATGGGAAAAAAAAACAAGGGCAAACCCGCCAAAACCCATTCAGCAAAAGACTTCACAAAAATCGCACAAAAAAAACGACTCGCCCTTCTTTTTAAACAAAAGACGATTCAAAACACTACAAAATTACAAAAACCACCCAACACCTCAAAGCCCACACAAGGTCCGCCAAATAAAAAACAAAAATTCCCGATACAACTGGGTATTTTTCACAGCTCAAAAAGGCAATTTTACGCCAATTCGGGCACAAACAGATCAAAAATTCAAAATACGACCACAACAAAACAATGTGATTTAATCACGTCTCAAAGCGACCAAAACTACCGATAAGGTCCATTTCAAGACAAACCTGCTCAATTTGAGCCCAAACAAACGCTTATTTCGCCAGCCTAAAACCGTCTCACAAAGGGAAAAAAATTCAAATTTTGCCCACAACGCCCAACGAAGGTTCAATATGGGAGAGATGGTCTTCCCCGACTACAATGCAACCTAGTGGGGCACACAACTCATGCAAACAAACACGGCATTGTGAAATAGGACGAATTTCCGTCTCATTCACGGTTTTCGAGCCTAGGGAGCGGGAACGGGGACCAAAATGCAAACTAAAAGCACCCTTATTCTCCTAAACAGGTTTCTAACCTAATGCAATCATCAATTTCACTCGAAAATAGGCTAAACAAATACGCCCAAAGCGATTTTCAAGAGGTTACGGTTTCGCCCTAATTCAATTAACAAATTCAAATGGATTCAAGAGGATTAACATACCTTGAGATGACATAGAGTTTGTAGCACGAAAGCAAGCAAAATAAGAGATCAAAAATGGCGATTTCTTTGGTCGAATTCGGATTTGTGACGAAGAAGACGAAGGAAATGAAGAGCAAAGCCTTCTCGCGTCTTTTTACAGAAAAAAGGGGAAGCCCCTTGCCTCGCAGGAAGGCTTGCACCTCTTTGAGGTGTTCCCTGCTTATTCAGCGGAATTTTGGGCTTTAGCCCAATTCCCACGCTATTTTCACAAATTTTCAACGACAGAATTAAATAACAATCATTTTTCAAAACATAAACAAGTAGTGAAACTCGAATTCGCTATTTTCACAAATTTTCAACAACAGAATTAAAAACCATCATTTTTCAAAACATAAACAAATAGTGAAATTCCAATTCGCTATTTTCACAAATTTTTAACGACGGAATGAAAAACCGTCATTTTTTTTTTCAAACACAAACACAAAATAGTGAAATTCAAATTCCCTATTTTCGAAATTTCAAACGACAAAATCAAAAACCGTCATTTTCAAATCACAAAAACGAAGTAGTGAAATTCAAATTCGCTATTTTCACGAATTTCAATGACGGAATTAAAAACCGTTATTTTCAAATCACAAAAACAAAGTAGTGAAATTCAAATTCAAAATTTTCACGAATTTCAACAACGGCATTGAAAACCGTCATTTTCAAATCACAAAAACGAAATAGTGAAATTCAAATTCGCTATTTTCACGAAATTCAACAACGCCATTAAAAACCGTCATTTTCAAATCACAAAAGACGAAATAGTAAAATTCAAATTCGCTGTTTCCACAAATTTCAAAATTCAAAACAACGGCATTAAAAACCTTCACACCTTCGAACAAGATAATGAAATTCAAATTCACTACTCCTCACAAATTTCAAATCACCAGAAGACGAAACTGAAACCGTTATCTCCCTGAACAAACATTGGATGGCGGAATTCACATCCGTTATTTCGACAGATTTAAACAAACGGCAATAAAAGTCGTTACCTCTCTTCAAAATTTGAAATCACCGCCGACCACGGGAGTCGAGCTCAAAAGCTTATCCCTCTCCGGCACCAAAAACATCCAATATAAACACCGAAATTCCCTAACATGATATCGGAGACCTCCTCACGGAGCCCACTAACTCAACAACTTCTCGAAATAAGCCCGTCCAACATGGATATTTCCCACAGTCGATCATTCGACCTTCAACACGGCTGGCGAGCCTCAAAACGCACATTCAACACGGCTGGCGAACCTCAAAATGCACATTCAACACAGCTAGCGAGCCTCAAAACGCACATTCAATATGGCTGGCGAGCCTTACAACGCACATTCAACATGGCTGGCGAGCCTCACAACGCATAATCAACACGGCTTGCAAGCCTCACAACGCACATTCAACACGGCTAGCGAGCCTCAAAACGCACCTTCAACACGCCTGACAAGCCTCAAAACGCACCTTCAACATGGATGGCGAGCCTCACAACGCACCATCAGCATGGCAAGCGAGCCTCACAACGCACATACAACATGGCTGGCGAGCCTCACAACGTAACCTCAATGCGGCTGGCGAGCCCCATCATATCCGCAGCACGGCTGGCGAACCTTTGCCCGCAAACAAGAAACAACTCAAGGACATATCCCGAAGATGCCTCGGGTATGACTCCTTCTTATGGCTGGCGAGCCTTCGTACGTAGTCTAACGGACTTTAAACGACCCACACGGACAGTCGACAGACTCTAAACTATTCCCGATGATAGGTCCTTGACTCGCATCCCCAAGTCACCTTGGCGTCGCCCTTTCCGACGGCGGGTCCTTGGCCTAAGCCCTTTCGAGCAGCCTCGACGTCGCTTCAGTCTCTAGGTTGTAATCATAGATTGACCTGGGGGCTATACTTTATCTTTCGTCCTGTCCAAGCCTCAGTCAAAGTGGGGACTCTGTAGATACCCAATATCTGTTGAGTCTTTAACAAACACCCGATGATTATCGGACTACAACATGCTTAGGAATCGATACGTTTAATCGACAATTTTGTATAACTATACGTCGAAAAACTCAAAACGATTTCGAAAACAAAACATTTCAAAACTTTTCAAAAGTACCTGGAGTGTTTAATTTACGACTATGGGGTCGCAATGACACTAACTAGAGTCAAAACCGACACCGGACCAAAAACCGACTCAAAAATTCAAATCCTGACTCCAACAACGAGTCAAACTAAGTCAAACACAAAAAACAAACTTCTCAAAACTTCCATGTTAAGTATTCCCGGAATACTTTAATAGTGAAGTACAAATCATGTCATCCAAAACCCAGGATAGAACAAATCATGATTTCAATTCCATGATAGTGACAAGACAGCTTGAAGACTCGCGAAATGGCTCGCGCCTCTTCGAGTAGCCCATGCAGCCACGTCGCTCAAAACGCACACAATCACCCATTCTTCAATAAATACCCCTCAAATGCCACCATTAAAAGGTACGCGAGTGTCCGGCCCTCCTTTCTCCCTTAAAATTCTCGACTCGACTTCTTAAGTCACAAACCGACACGTATTTTCGACCTACCGATCGAAAATACAAGCCATGCACATTGTTTGGTACCGTCATCGTGCATTAAATCATTTGAACAACCATCTCGACCAACTACACACTCACCAAATTAAAAAAAACACTCTTCATATTGCTAAATCGGTTTTCAACCGAGTTTTCTGACCTAACAAGTTTTTACACTTTCGTCGATTTCTCGTCTCAAGCCTAGCATGTAAGTATAAGGGTGTAAAAATCCTCTTCTTTCATGTCTTTCATCTGTTTTATGACTATAACATGCAAAAACACGCATGACATGATTCAAATATAGGTTAGATGAGCCAAAACCGGATTTTGCCCTGAGACAGGGGCTACTTGCGTAGCAAGGGTGTGGGAAATAATCTGTATACTTCCCTTAAACTAGAAGGATTATAACGAGTTTAACAATGATGATCAATGGTCATAAACAAAATACATAAACAAAGTATAAAGGATTTAGAATTAACCTTCGGTCCTAGCAAAATTGGCCTAAGAACAATATCAAAATTGATATTCACCTATTAGTTGCACCCAAGACGATATGAGATATGCCCTTTGATTATGCTAGAAATCGATCTAAAATTTTCTGTAAAATTTAGTTGTTTTTGTGTTTTTCTGATGAGAGAGGAGGCAAGGTCAAAGAAAATAAATTAGGGTAGAAGAATTCTCACCCTTTCTTTCTTATAGTAGCCGAAATTAAGAGTCAATTAGGAAAGAATAAATCTCTCCTAATTTTCGGCCTAACTGACCGAAATAAGGAGATTATTCTCCTTATTTTTGGTCTTTCCAAAAATATATAAAATATGTTGAATTGTCATCTAGTGAGGATCGAACCCATGACCTCTTTGTTTGTGTACCCTCACTATTACCACTATGACACATTCATCTTGTTGATATTAAACATAACTGATTATATTTAATTACGAATTAACAGATTAATTCGTCCAAGCTAACATTAAATATATTTAACTAAATATAACTTATTATATTTAATTTACGAATTGATAGTTAATTCGTCTCAACTTAATATTATTTAATTTTATTAAATAATTATCTCATCAACACATTGACTAACTTTTTAGTCATTTTGGGCATCAATGTGATTATATTTCTATAACCACATTTCTCAAACACATCCTATAGGTGTGACCTTTAGGGACCAGTTGATCACCGCCATCTGTATGATAATAACGTCAAACTTTCTAGCAAGCCAACCGTTATTAGGTAAACGTTAATCAATTGATTAAATATACGAAGTATACCCTTGTGAACCTGTAAGAGATTTACAAATGTTATCACACTAATTTGTGGAGGACACAAGCTCCAACAAACTCCCACTTGTCCTCACAAGTGTATGTGCGATAACCGATTCTCATATCCTATAAAATTTCTCCCACACAATGTAAAACAATTTACAAATCCGAATTCACAAAGGTCGTATTTTACAAGCGATCAATATCAAGAGTGGTTTCCCCGACTAGAGAGTAACTTAACTGATAAACGAATCAACATTCGAGCATGGCCATGCATTTCAGTTACAACTCCTCGGGTGGCCTTGAGAAATAACTATACCTGATAAGGGTTTGATATTTTCCTCAACTCGAATCCTGCAGATGTAAGCACAGTATGAAATGACCCAGAAAAAATCTACTTAGCCTCTAGTTAAGGCAGACCGTGGGAAAGAAACCAAAGTCACCCAAAAACTGCCTTAATCTCAAGAGACAGTCGATAGTCAAAAGAATCGACTCTAGGAACATAATGGATGTCCTATCCACGACCTGGCACCGAATGTTTTTAAACATTTAGGACTCCATTACGTTGTCAAAACATTTGTCCTACGAGGTATCGTTATAATCTCGCATTTGTGATCGATCGGTCAACAGTTTGACTTATGGCTCGTTGAACCCACCATCAATCGACTGCACAATATAATAGCCAAAGTTATCAGCTCTTGTAGGCGATTACGGACCAAAACAAAATATAATGTAATTAAGTTCACTTTGTGGCGTTCAAAGTTGTCAGTACAATCCACATGAAAAACAAAATATTATATTAATATGATGAAGTTATAAATAGTATATGAAAAAGATAATGTATCAAATTCATAATCGACTATTACAACTGAGGAACACGTTTAATTCTCATGGAAATAACGTGCCCTCCATGCTTATCATACTTCAATGGCCTAGTAGCAGAATCTGCTACAACTTCCTGTTTGGAAATATTCCAGCTGACCGCAGCACCATTAAGAGTAAGAACGAATCTAGACTGAGATTTCTAATCATCTCGATTCGTTTGGAAGCTAGCATCTGCGTAACCGGTTGCGCATAGCTTAGTATATCCTCCATAAGTCAATACCCAATCCTTAGTCCTCCTTAGGTACATGGATTCTTTTGGTACCGACTCGTCATACTTAATGCATATGCCACGTCTGGACGTGTGCATATCATGGCATACATGATTGATCCTATAGCTGATGCATAAGGAACACGACTCATGCGCTCAATCCCTTCAGGCGTCGTGGGTGACTGAGACTTGCTCAACTGCATCCCAGACGTCATTGGAAGGTTCCCCTTCTTGGAGTTGGTCATGCTGAACTTCTCAAGAATCTTATCCAAATAAGACTCCTAACTAAGTGATAACGTACGTCGTGATCTATCTCGGTACATACGGATTCCCAAAATGCGCTGTGCCTCACCCAGATCTTTCATCTGGAAATGGTTCTTCAACCATCCTTTAACCGAAGATAGGAGAGGAATGTCATTCCCAATCAAGAGTATGTCATCGACATACAATATCAAGAATACAATCTTCCTCCCACTCGACTTGGTATATAAGCATGGTTCCTCGACCGATCGAGTAAAACCATACTCTTTTATCACCTGGTCGAAACGATGATTCCAACTCCAAGAAGCTTGCTTAAGTTCATAAATGGAACGCTTAAGCTTGCATACTTTCTTAGGATGTTCAGGATCTATGAAACCTTCGGGTTGCACCATGTACAACTCTTCCTCCAAATAACCGTTTAAAAAGGCGGTTTTTACATCCATTTGCCAAATTTCATATTCATGAAAGGCGGCAATCGCTAAGATTATCCGAATGGAACGTAGCATGACTACAGGTGCAAAAATCTCATCATAATGCAGTCCGTGCACTTGAGTGAAACCTTTTGCCACAAGTTGTGCCTTATAGATATCTGGTTGCGCATCTACAGAATGCTTTTATCTTGTAAAGCCATTTGCACTGTAGAGGTTTTACCTTATTAGGTAAATCAACTAGATCCCATACGTTATTCGCATACATGGAGTCCATCTCGGATTGCATGGCTTCGAGCCATAGCTTTGAGTTGGAACAGGTCATGGCACCTTTATAGGTAGCGGGTTTATTACTCTCTAGGAGTAAAACGTCATTCTCCTCGACCATACCAATGTATCTGTCCGTTGGATTAGAGACTCTACCCGACCTCCTAGGTTCCTCAGGAATATTAACCGTATCATCAGTTGGAGGAATTACTTCCTCTATCTGTTCCTCGGTTGTTGGTTCTGGAACCTCCGATAGCTCGAAGGTTCTATTACTTGTCTTGTTCTCGAGAAATTCTTTCTCTAACAACGTCGCATTAGCCGCAACAAAAACTCGATGTTCGTTAGGCGAATAGAAGTAATGACCAAATGTTCCTTTTGGATAACATATAAAGTATGTCTTGACCGATTGCGGGCCGAGCTTATCCTCGTGTCTCCACTTGACATAAGCCTCGCAGCCCCAAACCCGAATAAAGAACAAGTTAGGGACCGTTCCCCTCCACATTTCATATGGAGTCTTGTCGACAGCTTTAGTCGGACTTCGGTTAAGTATAAGAGCAGCTGACAAAAGTGCAAAACCCCATAATGAATCAGGCACTACCGTGTGACTCATCATGGATCGAACCATATTAAGTAAGGTTCGATTTATCCGTTCGGACACACCATTTAATTGAGGTGTTCCAGGTGGAGTTAACTGCAAAACGATTCCACAGTCTTTAAGGTGTTGATCAAACTCATTTGAAAGATATTCGCCACCCCGATCTGAACGGAGTGCTTTAACCTTTCTACCCAGTTGGTTTTCAACCCTGTTCTGGTATTCCTTGAATTTCTCAAAGGACTCACTTTTATGCTTCATTAAGTAGACATATCCGTATCTACTCAAATCGTCCGTGAAAGTGATAAAATATCTATAGCCATCTCTAGCGGTAATTGACATAGGTCCACAAACATCAGTATGTATGAATCCTAATAGGTCACTAGCGCGCATTCCAACACCTTTGAAGGAAATTCGAGTCATTTTGCCTATGAGACATGATTCACACGTGCCATATGTAGAAAATTCAAATGCGGGAATAGTCCCATTATCGACGAGTTTCTTTACACGTTACTCATTTATGTGTCCTATTCGACAATGCCATAGATAGGTTTGATCTTTGTCACCAACCTTTAATTTCTTATTATTCACGTGTAATACTTCCGTGGTTTGATCTAAGATGTAAATTCCATTCATGGAAACTGCATTGCCATAAATCATTTCATTAAAAAGCAAATACAGGTATTATCCTTTATTGAAAATGCAAAACTGTCTATATCGAGTACGGAAATAGAAATAATGTTCTTAGATAAACTGGGTACATAGTAACAGTTATATAAAATAACTCAAAACCACTAGGGAGTTGGATTACATATGTTCCCTTTGAGACTGCAGCAACTCGTGCTCCATTCCCGACTCCCAGGTCCACATCACCCTTTTCGAGAGGTATGATGTTCTTTAGGTCCTGCAAATTATTACACAGATGAGAACCAAAACCAGTATCAAGTACCCAAGTTCCGAAACTTGTATGGTTAATCTCAATCATATGAATATAAGATGACATACCAACAGGAACGACGCGGCCTGCCTTGATGTCCTCACGGTAGACGGGACAGTTCCTCCTCCAATGTCCAGTCTTATGACAATGGTGGCACTCTATGTCACCGCCCTTGCTCTTTGTCTTGCCCTGTGAACCACTAGTCTCACCAGGCGCACTCTTACCGTTTCCTGGCTTCTTAAACTTTGGCTTACCTACAGCTAGGTCGCCATGAGCCTTGCCCTTACCTTTACCTTTGTTGTAAATCATGAGAACATCCTGCATCACGCTCCCACTCAATTTCATATCCTTCTCGGTCTGTACGAGAAGGGAGTGTAGCTCATGAGGACTCCTTCTCAAGTCATTCATATAGTAGTTCGCCCTGAAAAGGGCAAAACCATCGTGAAGAGAATGAAGCATTCGGTCAATGACAATGCTCTCACTGATTTTACAATTCAGTGCCTCCAGTTTCTCGACATTCTCAATCATGTGAAGAATGTGTGGGCTAACCGGTTGGCCCTTCTGGAGTTTCACATCAAAGAAGCGACAGGTATGCTCATATGTAACGATTCTCGGTGCCTTTGAGAACTCGTTAGTGAGCGTGGTGAAAATCTTATTTGCACCTTGGGCAATGAAGCGTCTCTGCAAATTGGTTTCCATTGCAAAGATGAGTACGTTCTTTATCGCACCCGCTTCCATAACGAAATCACTATAAGCGAGTGACTCGTTGACTCCTGCATTTGGGCCTGGGTTGACCGGTATTGGCTCAGTTAAATACCCCGAGCTTACCGTCGCCAGCGGGCGACATTCCGTAGTGCCGCCTCCCAGTCCGCAAAATTGGACCCATCATTCTTCAGTCGAGTGGACTGATTCATTTGGTCCATGAACATTTTAAGCCAGGACGAACGATCTAGTGTGGCACTAGGCATTGAGATTGCGTTATTTCCAGCCATTTGTTGTAACAGTATTATTGATAATAAACGTGTTCTACACTGCGAAAGAAGAATAAAATAATAAGCATGTGCATCGTTTTTATTTTAAGTCTAATGAACTAATGTCATAACGCGAAGACTCAAAAACATTTATACAATTGACCTCCCTCAAGAATTATATAAATGACCCCAAGACTCAATTCTCTATAAATTGATAAGCTAACCTTTTAGCTAATTCTACCGTTAGAATTCTTGGTCGATAAATTTCTGTAAATACTATCTTTAGTCCATCATAATCACGAGAAACTCTTCGGACTATGATGTTGAGGTAAACTAAGTCAACACAACTACTTACCCAACGTAGAAGGGGTCATATTAGGCCTACCGGCGAAGAAGGAATTCATAGATGTTTGCCCTTATAAAGACTAATCTCAATTTCCGTTTTAGAGGAAGATCCCATCAACTTTATTTAAATTCATTTTAAGTGAACTATAATCTAGCATGCGAGAATGATTAAACTAAAGTGATGGCTTAAAGTCTGTGACATCTGCATGTCCATGAAAACTAACATACAACCTATATGAGTCAATTTTCATGCATTTAAGTAGTAGGTGGTTTGGTTTTAGGCAGAAAATGATGCAATTACTAACATGTGAATGAAACGCAATAATAATGAAAAACGTAAAAAAAAAAAAAAAAAAAAAAAAAAAAAAAAAACAGTATAAGTCCTAGTGTGGCCTATCCTATCAAAATGAACAATAAATACAAGTTTGGAATCCATCCTTGGACCCGAGAAGCTTGTCTTGATGTTCCATTTTGATCCATGTAGCGGGAGTGAGCTTGAATCTTCATCTTTAGTCTTCTTTGAAATTACAATAAATAAAATTACATAATTGACCTATTTATTACATTCTAATTTCAAAACCCAAAACTAAAATAAAGGAGATTCGAGATCTCATAATTACATAAAAATCACGTTTCCTTCATTACGAAAACATAATTTGACTAAGGCCACACTAAGTATTACAAATTACAACCGATTGCAAAATTAAATACGTAAATAAAATTCATTCATTCGATTCATTCAACAAAATTAAAAGCATCAACTAAAATAAATTAAACATACATTACACAATTCTTTAATTATGTTGATTAATTTATCCAAACCACCTATTTAAATTAAATTAAGTGACAATTCCGCAATTTAATCACATTAATTTCATTCTTAATCCATATTAAACTTGTAATATGAATTCTAACCGTCAAAATTTTAAACTGCATTAAAATAACTCGGTATCTTTAAATTGTGAACCGATTCACAATAACTAATTGGCCAAAATAAAATAAAATAAAAAACAAAATCCAATTTTTCTTCCTTTTGGGTCTCGGCAAAAAGGAAAACAAATTTTTTTTTTATTTGTAAACTCAGCTCACGACTGACAACAAAAAACAGCCAATAAATTTTTTTTTTTTTTTTCGGAAATAAGGCAAAAACAAGGAAAGAAAAAACTTTCCTTTTCTTTTTCTTTTAGATTCGGAAAAAAAGAAAAATAACCCAAAAAAATAGTTTTTTTTTTATGAACACTGTTCACGGTGAACAGTACCGAACAGAAAAAAAAACAACAACGGCAAAAAAAATAAAACAACCGTCACAAAAAAAAACTTGCGGCAAGAATTGCCCTAAAACAAAACCGATGAAGAAAATGTTTACAGTTGCCATATAGAACGTGATTTAGCAAGTGAATTAATGAACATGATTAATCTTATATGCTAAAACTATATAGCAAAAACAAGTTCTTGTCTCATCGACATGATTATTCCATTAACAATTTAATTTAATCCGAATTAAATCAAGGTATCTACAAATTCATTTTATTATCATCTTAACATATTAAAACAATAATTCATATGAATCAAATAGAAATAAATCATCAAAAAAGGAAAAACAGGCCGAAAAAAAAATCCTTTTGGCACAAAAAAATGTCAGCCGAAAACCCTAAAATTTTTTTTTCGAAATCCCCATTGTTTACATAAATATTTTATGAAAATCATCAAAAATAAAATCGTGGCCTAATGCTCTGATACCACTTGTGGGAAATAATCTGTATACTTCCCTTAAACTAGAAGGATTATAACAAGTTTAACAATGATGATCAATAGTCATAAACAAAATACATAAACAAAGTATAAAGGATTTAGAATTAACCTTCGGTCCTAGCAAAATTGGCCTAAGAATAATATCAAAATTGATATTCACCTATTAGTTGCACCCAAGACGATATGAGATATGCCCTTTGATTATGCTAGAAATCGATCTAAAATTTTCTGTAAAATTTAGTTGTTTTTGTGTTTTTCTGATGAGAGAGGAGGCAAGGTAAAAGAAAAGAAATTAGGGTAGAAGAAAGGGAGCTCGCGCCTCTATGCCCTCTTAGACCTTAATCCTGTCGTGTTTGTTCTCATATTTCCTCTTTATTACATTTCTTATTTGCAATCAGTTTTCACCATTTTAAATATTTTAAATCATTTTCATGATAAACCTTTTAACCATAAAACATTTTCATCCTTGGTTCCTCATACTATGACGGTTTAATCCGTGTTTCGGTGATAATTTTTGGTTAATTACATTTTAAAAGGTATTTTAAAACCTTTTATTTTATTTCTTTACATTTTAAAGCCACCATATTTGTCATACATGCAAAGTCATTCTTGGTTCCATATACCATGTCGGTTTAAACCCGAGTACGATGATAAACATTGACTAATTACAAATAAATGAACTTGATACAATTAGTTCATAATCATTTTTCAAAACTATTCATGTCAAGCTTGCAAAACCGAACCCGACATCGAATATTGTCAATACAATGATGATTCTAGTCCCGTTCTTCATATTGGCATAAAAGCAGTCTAAACGACCTTTTCAAACAAAGATGGGTTCAAACACCCTTTTAAAAACCGTTTTCACAAAACGTTTTCAACAGTCAAAATACGTCCCTTGGACAGTCTGCTGACTCGCGCCTAAACAGGCCAACTGTTTTCCAGTTGTCAAACCTGGACAGGCCTGCTTGCATCGCTTGACGGCTCGCGCCTCAATAGGCTTCCTGATTCAGACCCTGCTGCCTTTCCAGCACTTGTCTAGGACGATCCCGACTTCGGTTAATCCGAATACAAGACGGATCAGATGGCAAGCCCTCCCCTTTTACATTGTATTTGCAAAACGCCTTTCTAAGACAAATGGATCACGTTATGCACCATAAACCTAACTCGATAAATGGATGTTTAATTTCCATCTTACATGCAAATCAACATTAAATCCAACTTGACATCAATTACCTGATATTTGGATAAACAACCGACATAGAAAGCTCACATGTTAGGTTCAAACTTGTGGATGCGCATTTATGTATTTACCCGTTTTATCAACTTTTGCATTTAACCAACCAAGATCGATCAGTAGAGGCCGCTACCGCGGGCGGGATTGGGTGTCCGATTAAAGGGCTTCCCAATACGTACCTTCATCTCTTACTCAGAAACTTTGGATAGTGGACGACCTTATCCAGGGCGTACAAGAGTCATTCTAGAGATAGGATGCTAAAGAGGGACAACTCCTTGTCTTTTGTACATATGTCAATCACCGCTTTTTGCCTTGGTTGACCTAGGTATAAAGTGGATTCGAACGGGTTCCAAGCATCCCACAAATGCTTGGTGGCAACTCCAAACATCTCTTGCATCGTTTCGAGACCTTTGCCGAGACGAAACCGATCGATCTAAAACGATCCGGTCGAAAGCATTTTTACGCCGCCGAGCGTGTCTTTCAAAAGACCGTTGCATGTCCACATATCGGCTGGTCGTGCAGATGGCCCATGTCCACAGTAGTAGATGCACAACTGCATACTACCATCCTTCTTCTTGACCAATAAACTGGAGCATCCCACGACGAAGGACTCGGTCGAATAAAACCCTTCTCGATCATCTTCTCAAGCTGCTTCTTAAGTTCCTGTAACTCAGCTGGTGCCATACAATATGGAGCTCTCGAAATGGGACCAGTACCTGGCAACAACTCAATCGAGAACTCTACATCTTATTCAGGAGGAATACCAGGTAGATCCTGAGGAAAGACATCAGGAAACTCCTTAACCATAAGGATATCCTCTAACTTCAACTCTGATGAAACATCTCGAACACTACACAGATTGATCTGATGACCCTTTCTACCCATGCTAACCATCTTCAAAGCAGAAACCCACTTGACAGTAGCTGTAACTCTAACACCTTGATTAGAAACCCTCGAACCTGTAGGACTCTTAAGCACGATCTTCTTATCACGACACTGAAACCTAGCATCATAACGAGCTAACCAATGCATGCCCAAAATCACATCAAACTTTCCTAGTTTGAATTGGACAAGATCAGCAAGAAGGGTCGCCACTGCAATTCTGGCAGGTACGTCCTTGAACAGAACGAAGGGATATAAAAGTATCAACGAATAATGAAGAAGTGAGTCCAGCACGGACGGAAAAGGATTTGGATAATAAAGACATCGACGCACCCGTATCAGAAAGAAAAAAAGCAGATAAAGAGTGAACGAGAAAGTACCCGTAACTGTTGGAAAATGTGTCCTTAACAATAGTGCGATCACATGATTTAATATCATAATTAAATCTCATATAAAGAATACGTAAGAGATGATTCATTTATATAGTCAACTGATCAACATTAATCAGTAACGATTGGCTTGCTAGAGTTTGACGTTACTGTCGTGGGACGGTGGTGGTCAGTTGATCCCTTAAGGTCACACCTAAAGGATGATGCCCTAATCTGTAAAGTTGATTAATTGTATGACGATATAAGTTAATCATTTCCTTAAAATTGAACAATTCAATTTGTGAGAGAGAATATTTATATCTTATTGTAATGGGATTAAATAAGATTTATTTTAGTAATAAAATGCTTTATTACTAAAATTCCTTATTGTTTGAGAAACAATAGAGATAAGAATGAATGGTTATTTATAATTAGTAGATGTTGTGATTTATAATTATATGACCCATTTTATTTATGGGATCAAGTATCACTAGTCAATTTGTTGTATGTAATTTAATTAATTTGTAAAATGATATTTATCTGATAAATATGCATTTAATTAATTAATAACATGTAACATACTACATGTGACATATTGTGTGACAAATGACAAACTGACAAAATAAAATGGTAGTCCATTTTATGGTACATGAACCGAAATAGAGGGAGACATGGTAGTGTGTGTGGTTAATTATTTTATGTAATAAAATAGTATGTAATCATACCCTACATACTAGCCTTCTTACCTATTGCATTGTGAAGACAAAAAGCAAAAGAAAAAGATGCCATTTTGGCCTCTTCCCGCCGGTTGCATGCTCTCCATAAGAGAACATTTTGTTCTCATTTTTACTTGTTCATTTATTCATATATCTCTTGCATGCAAAATCTCTACAACTCTCTAAAATGTCTTAGAATCTTCATAAATTGTTTATTTTTAGATTACTAATATTATTAGTGTAATATATGAGTATTTGTAATCAATTTTAAGGTAAACTACTAAACATATATCTAGCACATATTATTTAGTAGAGATAAGGGATAATCTTGGGTGCAATAAAGAGGAGTGGCTTCTATACTTGGAGTCTTTGGAGGATCATCCGATTATTCATTATAGCTCATGAACAAGTGAAGGTAGGAGGCTTTACTTGTGCCCATAAAATCCGAAATTTAGAATGTAAGGGACATTGTCTTCTTATAAATCACTTATTTTGTTATGCATGCACTAGATCTAAGGAGCATAAATTAAAAGGTTAAGTAGTTCACTATTAGAGGAGTCTAATAATAGGTAAATAAACCCAACAAGTGGTATCAGAGCACAAGGATGTTGCATGCATAATCGGTTATTATTTTTCCGAGTTAAAAAGTTAACATATAAAACTAAAAATTTGTGATTTATAAGAATAAGCCACGAAATCATCATGCATGTTTTATATTCTGGTCCTAAAATGTTTTTAGGTCATTTTTATAATTTATGGAAATTTATTGCTCATTTTAGGGATTTTGGTCATTTTATTACATTTTTATAACTAAAATGGGAATTCAAATGCTAAAAATAGTTAAACTAAGTCTCTGAACTTGAAAAGTTTATATGACCTCACATTCATATTTTACAAGTTGTATGTAAAATCTCATATTAATTGGATTAATATTTAAAATGATTTATGTTTTTTATGAGATAAAAATGGATTAAAAGAGGTTAAATGGTTAAAAATAGTTATATTTTGGATTGGGCCATGAAACTTTAATATGTTGTCACATGCATAATTTACAGAGTGTATGTAAATTTAGAGATTAAATGATCTCATTTAGCATGATTTTTGAATTTTGAGTAAAAAAATGGCATAAATAGTGACTATTTTGGCATAAATAGCTAAAACGTATTGCATGGCATGAGAAAATTATTTTAGGTTGCATAAATATCCCACTAATCATATATAAGGTTGTTAAAATTATTGGATTAATTTCCGGATACTTTAAATGTTTTATGAGATAAAACCGATAAAATGCAACTATATTTTCTCAAAATTAATTCGAAAATTTTAACCATGATTTTTTACATTTTGAGTATCATGAAATTATTCCAGAATATTCAAAAATTTAAAATTCAAATTTTGAAATTTTTATAATTTAATTTGGATTTATTTCAAATATATTATGATTTTAAGGTCAAAAATGAGCATAAAATTAAATCAAGTTGAATTATTATAAAAAATTCAGTGATGACTAATTTTTGAGTCGTAAAAAGTGTTAGGATAATTAACTTGAGCTTAGATGTGATTTAAGTGTTAATTAGTGATTATAAAAGGTAATTATCACGCATTTCCATAAAACCAGGTTATATATACGACATTAGTTAAATAGGGCGATTTGGCACATCATTTGGCATGATAGGTACATATTATAATGCTGCATATTTTAATTGTTGAATGTCTTTTATTTATATAATTTTGAATTATGTAATTTTATCTTAGTATAGCCTTAGTTTTAATCGATATTACCCGTAATGAAAGGGAATATTGATTCGGTTGTAATTTAATGTGATCTCGTATCACTTTTATTTTTATTAGTTTTTCCATTTTAAAAATGTATAATAGGAATAGCTTTGTATTTTTATTATTATTTGTAATTATGGAGTATCTTCAAAGACTGTGCCTTTCGGAAAGGTGATCCGACGAAGACGGTGTCTTGGGAGGCGTGCCACTTGAAGATTCAAGGGACCAATGAAGTTAGTTTCCGAATATGTAATAGCTTATTAGATTTTCTATTTTAGGAAGGTCATACAAGGAATTTACTTTATTATTGTTTTGCATTTCTTTTAATATGTTACATGCATTACCAAATCGCCATAAACAACAACATGCATATCATATCGAGTCATCGACCGTGTCAATTATAATTATCGTAGTTCACCGCTTTAGTTCACTTAAAACGTGATAGATAATAAATTGACAAGATCTCTCACATATAATAATTGATAAATAGCCTTACCAAATAGTAGAAACCACGAATCCCAATTTCATGAGGGAGTTAAGCCAGCTTTACCGTAATACAAACCTTGTTACGTTGGGTAAGTGGGTAATAAAATGTTATTACATCGAAATTTGGATTTAGCTCAACGGAAGTATTAGTGACCGTAGTCGCATGTGTTCCGGGCTAAAGATGAGAATTAGAGTAATTTTTATCAACTAAGAGTTCTAAAAGTAGAATCGATTATGAGGTTAATCCACCGAGTAATATTAATAAGGGATGACTCGGCTTACCGTACCCGTATTATATGAGTTTGGATCTCGGAATCATTTATGTTAGTTGGGTGGAGGTCACTACATAGATATGCTTAAATACTTGTAGTTAAATTTACGAGTATTATTAAAACGATAGATGTTAATTATTTCCTCCATTTCCGTTTTTTTCGTTAATTATACGCAATGAATTCATCTAATACTCCACCAATCCCCGTTGATACATGGCTCCAATCATTTGATGAAAAATACTCCGAGTATGACAATGATACGATCAAAGAATTACGCGTTGGCATTGGTCAGGATGGAAATTTTTGCTTCTTTACCACCTCCACACCACCCACTCAAATATTATTACCCACCACCTTGGAAAGAAAATCTTGTGAAGAAAAACTTACAAAACCCAAGGCATCCTTGTTTGAAGAAACAACGAAAAATATTAAAATCAGTGGGAGTTCTAGCAAGAGTGTCCTTGCAAATGAAAGGGGTATTGGTATTAATAAAGGGAAGGCAAAAATGGGTGAGAAACTCAAACCTGATAATGAATTGGAAATGGATAGTGGGACTACCAAGACCAAAACCAAGAAAGGTGCCCAATCCTATGAGAAATGTCATTATTGTAATGTCATGAGCCATTGTAAGCGAAATTGCCCCAAGTATTTGGGAGATATTAAAGTTGGACTTGTTACTCCAAGTGGGACTTGGAAATTTGGAAAAGCTTAACAAGAGTGATATGAATCTCCGACAAGGAAATGGAGCTAGGGTAGCCACCACTTCAAGAGGGACTTATGTACTTGTTTTAGCTAAAAGCTTTGAGTTGTAATCAACATAGTTGTTATTATGTACCGATTATGTCTAAAACATTATTTCCATTTCTATGTGAGACATGAAAGGATTTATATTTTGCCATCAAAGACAATTGTTGTATTTTGTTGAAAATAGACATGACTGTGAGCCATGTCACTTATCTTAATGATACACATGTTTTAGACACTTCCAACTCATGTAAAGATATCTACATAATATGATCCAAAAGACTCATAACTAGTAAACCAAATGGTTTGTACATTTGGCTTTTTCAATTAGGTTACATAAATGAGAAACGCATTAAAGGCTAGTGTCGATTGGATTTAAAAAACCATTTGATTTTCAATCATATGGAATATGCGAATCTTGTCTCCTTTGCAATATGATTTGTACTTCCTTTAGTGGTAAAGGGACATGAGCATGTGATTTGTTGGGACTAATACATGGCGATGTATGTGTTCTAATGAGCATCGCCGCAAGGGGAATTTATGACTACTTCGTCACTTTTAACAATGATTTAAGTAGATATGGGTATATTTACTTAATTAAATATAAAGTGAAGCATTAGAGAAATTTGAGAAATTTATAAATGACGTAGAGAACCAATTGAATAAAGTTCTAAAGCATTACGATCCGATCGTAGTGGCGAAGATCTAATTAATAAATTTGATTTATTAAAGATGGATTATGACCTAGTGTTACTACCCATAAGATCAAACTAATATGAGTCGGTTTGAGTTGTTGAACTCAATTTTGGGAATTTGCAATCCAAAACGGACACGTGGTCAACCAGGAAATACCTAAAATAGAGAGTCTATTTAACAAATGACGTCGATCAAACTCGCATATTATATGAATCAAACTGCCATGGTAGGGATGGACTTTTGAAAGCTAATGCATAGTCTTAAAAACTCCTAATACTCCACCATATATATGTTTGTAACTCACAAAGCTATCTCTAAAGAAGATAGTTGTATTTCTGAGAGATAGAGTGGGAGTAAATTGGATCGTTACAAACATATCTTATAGTGTTACTTTGTGAAAGTAATAAAACTATAGAGTGGGAGTATAGTTGAACTATAATCTATAACGATAGAGTGGGAGTATAGTTCAGTGGGAGTTTAGCGCACATATCTTATTTGTTGAAATATTGCTTTGTGAAAGTAAAGGTATTATGACCTTATTCCAAATCGACCTTGTTGCAAACGAGGCATAGCATTACAATCCGAAAATGGTTACTCATGAGTAGATTTACTTTAAAGTCAGGGTCTCTTTAAAGGTAAATAGAGCTTCAGAGTACTCAAATGCATAAGATTTACATAAAGATGTTGATCAAGATTAATTATGTTAGGAATTGCCGCATTTCATTTTAATGAAGAATGGCAAAAAAATTCGCTTTTCTAAAATGGGAATTTAGAGAAGGAAGTGTTTCGAACACAAAATCTTAGATAAAGATTTAAGAGTCCTAACATCTTATGCGTAGCTTTCTTAAGTGATCCTAGAGTGATCTTAAGCAAGCATCAAAGGATTATACTTTTCGTTGATGTGATAATAGTGAATGGTTTCATTCACATGATTGAAGAATCATGATTATACATGAAGTTAAGTGGGAGCTAGAATCTTTTTCCTATGTCTTATATGTTGATAACATATTACTTATTGAGAATAATGTACCAATGCTCTCTTCTGGCAAGAGTGATTGGGAGACTTTGAAAAGGATGCAAAGTATTCTAGATTTTGAATCTATGAGAGAGATGATTGGCATAGAGTTGAGAGTCTTATGAGAATAAGATCTTTCGTATCTGTTGTACATCAACAAGGTTGAATAGGCTATTCATGTTGATGGAAGTGGAATTACTATGATGGAGTCATATTCATTCACTGAACCTATTAAGTTGTTGATCACATGAAATCGATTACTAATGTTTCCGCCATTAGAATGATCATGTATGCCAACAGACGCACATGCCATAATGTGATATATGCCTAGGGCATAATAAGTCAATAACAAGATAATTCCCATGATATGGCTTATGAAAGCCTTAAAAAACATCCTTGAGATTCTTGAGAAGAATTAAGGATTCGTTCATATGTTTGGATGATAAACTAAGTTATGTGTTGAAGGGTTGCACAAACTTTAGTTTCCAAACCGAAAAGGATTTGTTGAAATCCAAGGATGTCTTGTTGACTTAGGAGTAAGAGACTAAGAAAAGTGTTTTAGTTTCACGCATTGCAAATTCTACAGAAGGAATCTAAGTAAATTGTGATAAAATCGTCAATGTAGGGATTAAG
The DNA here is from genome assembly GCF_048544455.1 of Silene latifolia. Classification (NCBI taxonomy): domain Eukaryota; kingdom Viridiplantae; phylum Streptophyta; class Magnoliopsida; order Caryophyllales; family Caryophyllaceae; genus Silene; species Silene latifolia. The sequence continues at coordinate 88,259,515 of NC_133531.1, read as the reverse complement.
GGCGAATACCTCTATAAATGATTTTGTCACAAGTTATGCGATAACAATGGGAGCATCTTTCAAGTTAAAGAGCCCAAGTCTGGTAAGAGGACTAGACAAATACTTAGTGATAAATTCATGTTATTAGAGATAACATTGAAAACAAGGAAATAGGAATTGACAAAGTTGGAATATATGGATATAGGGTATATCCATTTGCCAAGCTTTTATTGCATTTTAACTATTGTTAATAATACACTATAGATTATAGAATATGAAGTAGTAATAGTGTATTGACTATTCATATGTGATAATCGCATTTATCGTTTGAGTTTCATTAAACTCACCCGTTACCTTGTCATATCCGAATGGGTTGTATAGACAAATTGAACCCCATTAAAGTGAACTGGATTGACATGGTATTCGCCCCTAGTTACTTATATGAGGTGACGTCTCGAAGTGACTAGAGTGTTATGCGATTGATGGCAAGTTCAAGTGCCATAGAGTCATATGGGATGACTAGTCGATCACATAGGCAGACTTTATGGGATACTCTGTCGGACAGTGACCGCTTATAGAGTTCTGGTAATTCATAAAGCCTAGTCGTGGCAAGAGCCACTATAGTATTCTTATGAGTCAATTCCTTTGACTAGAGACTATTCGCCCAAGTTGGCACAAATTTCTGATTAGCTTTGATTTATACTCTACGACTTCGTAAATGAGGTCAAACTGGGTATATTTTGGGTTATGATGGACTGTGGCTGAACGAAGGGAATAGGGCGATAAGAATTGTCCACCCCTTGTCAGGGTTGTTTGAAATCTCAAGGCCACTCGAGGAGTAGTTAACAGGAAATGCGTGGCCACGCTCGGAAGGTACCTATAGTAGATAATTCCGGTCAGACAGTTACTCTCCAGATCGAGGAAACCACTCAAGATATGATCAAGTGTAAGTACGACCTGCAAGACACCTTACATTGAGTGGGAGATTGTAATAAGACAAGAGCATTGGTGACGCACACTTGTCTCGGACAAGTGGGAGATTGTTGGAAAATGTGTCCTCAACAATAGTGCGATCACATAATTTAATATCATAACTAAATCTCATATAAAGAATATGTAAGGGATGATTCATTTTTATAGTCAACTAATCAACAATAATCGGTAACGATTGGCTTGCTAGAGTTTGACGTTACCGTCGTGGGACGGTGGTGGTCAGTTGATCCCTTAAGGTCACACCTAAAGGATGATGCCCTAATCTATAAAGTTGATTAATTGTATGACGATACAAGTTAATCATTTCCTTAAAATTGAACAATTCAATTTGTGAGAGAGAATATTTATATCTTATTGTAATGGGATTAAATAAGATTTATTTTAGTAATAAAATGCTTTATTACTAAAATTCCTTATTGTTTGAGAAACAATAGAGAAAAGAATGAATGGTTATTTATAATTACAAGATGTTGTGATTTATAATTATATGATTATATGACCCATTTTATTTATGTGATCAAGTATCACTAGCTAGTCAATTTATTGTATGTAATTTAATTAATTTGTAAAATGATATTTATGTGATAAATATGCATTTAATTAATTAATAACATGTAACATACTACATGTGACATATTGTGTGACAATTGACAAAATAAAATGGTAGTCCATTTTATGGTACATGGACCAAAATAGAGGGAGAAATGGTAGTGTGTGTGGTTAATTATTTTATGTAATAAAATAGTATGTAATCATACCCTACATACTAGCCTTCTTACCTATTGCATTGTGAAGACAAAAAGCAAAAGAAAAAGATGCCATTTTGGCCTCTTCCTACCGGTTGCATGCTCTCCATAAGAGAACATTTTGTTCTCATTTTTATTTGTTCATTTATTCATATATCTCTTGTATGCAAAATCTCTACAACTCTCACAACTCTCTAAAATATCTTAGAATCTTCATAAATTGTTTATTTTTAGATTACTAATATTATTAGTGTAACATATAAGTATTAGTAATCAATTTTAAGGTAAACTACTAAACAAATATCTAGCACATATTATTTAGTAGAGATAAGGGATAATCTTGGGTGCAATCAAGAGGAGTGGCTTCTATACTTGGAGTCTTTGGAGGATCATCCTAATATTCATCATAGCTCAAGAACAAGTGAAGGTAGGAGGCCTTACTTGTGCCTATAAAATCCGAAATTTACAATGTAAGGGACATTGTCTTCTTATAAATCACTTATTTTGTTATGCATGCACTAGATCTAAGGAGCATAAATTAAAAGGTTAATTAGTTCACTATTAGAGGAGTCTAATAATAGGTAAATAAACCCAACAGTAACGACATCAGGATTAGCATCTACCTCAGCACGACTCAGTGCGAACACTTGTAACACCCCAAGAGTTTGAGAGAAGATTTGTCTCACATCGGGAAAGTAAGGTGTAACACCCCAAGTCCTTGAGAGTAAGGTTGTCCCACATCGGGGAATTGAGGAGGTTTTGATATGTTTATAAGGTATTCCACCCACCACTTAGTAACAAGGCCTTGTGCTTTTGGGATTAAGTGAGGACAAATAATGGGCCCAAAAGTACACTTCCCATCTTATTGGGATTGTGTTATGACGGTTGTGGGTCGGGTTGTTATAAATGGTATCAGAGCGACCCTGCAACCGTGTGGTGAGCCCGTGGTAAGGAGTACCCAGGTCACACACCTAGCGGGGGAGGATTCTTGGCTTGGCTGCGGTCAAGTTGGAGGCACAACGAGGACGTTGTGTTCATTAAGTGGGGGAATTGTAACACCCCAAGTCCTTGAGAGTAAGGTTGTCCCACATCGGGGAATTGAGGAGGTTTTGATATGTTTATAAGGGATTCCACCCACCACTTAGTAACAAAGCCTTCTGCTTTTGGGCTTAAGTGAGGACAAATAATGGGCCCAAAAGTACACTTCCCATCTTATTGGGATTGTGTTATGACGGTGGTGGGTCGTGTTGTTATATAAGGAGCTTACGATATGTTTATAAATAATTCCACCAACCACTTAGTAACAAGGCCTTGTGCTTTTGGGCTTAAGTGAGGACAAATATTGGGCCCAAATTTAAAAATCTCATCTTATTAGGGTTGTGTTACGATGGTGGCGGGTCGGGTTGTTATAAATGGTATTAGAGCAACCTTGCGACCGTGTGGTAAGCCTGTGGTCGGGAGTACCCGGGTCACCCACCTAGAGGGGGAGGATTGTGGGCTTGGTTGCGGTCAAGTTCGAGGCACAACGAGGACGTTGCGTTCTTTAAGTGGGGGAGTTTGTAAAACCCCAAGAGTTTGAGAGGAGATTTGTCCCACGTCGGGAAAGTAAGGAGCTTATGATATGTTTATAAATGATTCCACCAACCACTTAGTAGAAAGGCCTTGTGCTTTCGGGCTTAAGTGAGGAGAAATATTAGGCCCAAAGTTAAAAATCACATCTTATTGGGGTTGTGTTACGACGGTGGCGGGTCGGTTGTTAATGTAACAACCCGGATTATGAATCAAAGGGAAAACGTAATATAAAGTAAATATCAGGATATAATACTGATAAAAGGGTCAAGGTGGCGGAAACACCTGACCAATCCCGTTCGCTACTAAATCCAAACCAAACTATTACATTATTAAAGGTTCTCAAAACATGAAAACAAACTCCTTATTTATTATTCATCTCGCCGCATAGAACTTCCCCAGCAAGAGATCATTCAAACAGCAAATCACCTGAACAACCTGAGAATGGGGTCAACAATTAGTCGGGAAAAACTAGATGCTCTCCCAGTCATGTTTACAATAATTGAATATAATCAACAATCAATAACAATTGAAATGCAAAACAAGTAAAAATATGAGACCATCTATACTCATGAAAACCAATTATAGCTTACCATAACTTTACCAACCTTAGACGGACGAAATCATACAAACCTAGACCATATGCAAACCACTAGACCATGTACACTTACAACCAAAGTACCACACGAGCCATAACAACTTAAGGCACAATGCTAGCATCAAAGCATAGCGATTATGGTGACACACAATCCACAGCAACAGAAGGCACAAAGCTAGCAACAAAGCATAGCGAATAGAGCGAAGGCCCGTTATAGCGTATAACCACAGCCTCTAACTTGCCAGAGCGTATAACCACTGCCTATAGCTGACGGAGCATATAACCACTGCCTCCATCGGTGTGGAGCGTATAACCACTACCTCTACGGTACTATGTATAGTGTATAACCACTGCCTATATGTCTAAGACCTGCCAGACTCTCGGTGCAATAACTGTACACCGAATGACACTCAGGACCCAGAGTGTATAACCACTGCCTCTAGCCACCCCCGAACAAAGACCAAAATAAATCCCGCAACAACGGGTGGCGTTGGTTCATTCCGATTGTATATAACTGATACTACCGTCATCTATTCAAACTAGCAAACAAATCAATGCACAGTATAACTGACTGTACCTACATGCGTGAACAACATCATGACTCCATTCATAGGATAGTATAACTAACTATCCTACTTATCACATGAACAAGAGTAACCATCGACTCATGCACACATAACCGTCAAACAATATAATTGAACAACATATAACATGTGAAACAAGTATTAACGATCAACGTTATAGTAACCTTAACCATAACATCAACTTTGGATGCGAGGTTATAGTAACCTCAACTATAACTTCAACATATATAACTTGAACTTATACTTACCTCAACCATAACCTTGACACGAAACTCAAAGTTATAACAATTCTAACCATAACCGTGAGCCATAATCTAAGGGTTATGTTAGTTTCAACTATAACCTTAACTCGTACTTAAATGTTATATTAGACTCAGCTATAACCTGGATTCATATTTCCAAGGTTATACCTCAAACAACCATAATTAGAGTAACAACTCAAAGTTGTACTAACTTCAGCTATAACACTCGAATCATCATCAAGATTGTACTAGCTTTAACTATAACTTTGAATCCCACACTTGGCCATTTATCATGCCGCCACTAGGGTTTCATTTCTAAACCCTACTTGCGTTCATGACACGCAAAATAAACATATAAACAACATACGATATATAATTAAAAAATTAAAATATATACAAACATGCAAAAGCATAATTAACATGATAATAAACAATCAAACATATACAAACCAAACAAAACAATCACTAAATCATATTAATTACATCAATTGGCATAAACACAATTAAAAGAGAAACACCTAGTTACCTTTTTACGCAAATAATCCTAAAGATCGTCTTCAACGATATAAACGTCCTCTCCAGGAGCAACTTCCATGCCTTCATTGAGTCATCACACGTGCCAAAGGAGAACGGTACTAATTAATATACTTACTATATAAATATATTAAATAAACGTGTAAACTACGAAACTTACGATGAATATTGATAGATCCAAGGAATAGGATCGATCTAGGCCCGAAAAACGAAGAATAAAGGAGTGGCACGAAGCCCTAGGCGCCAGAAACACGCGGCAGAAGGGAGGAAGATAGGAGAGAGTTTAGGTTTAGGGTTTTGTGGAAATAGGAGGAAAAATAATGCAAGGGTTTATGTTTCACTCCTATTTGTGAGAGAAGGTAATGGGTTTATTCCAAGCTTAGGCCAAAAACTCGCCCATCCACTCCAAATCACACGTGAAACCCAATGGAGAAACGGGTCTTCACCGATCTCGAGCTAGATTAGCCCGTAAAATAAAAGAACGATATTTTCCCGGAAAATAAAATATGAAATATGGGAAAATAAAATTAAAGAAATATATTACAGAAATTAGGGGTGTTACAGTTATTATTTAGCTTCTTGTTTCCTCTTGTCCCCTCACTAACCATTTTCCCTTTCCTTTTCTCGCCCTTTTATTTCTTTTCCTCCTTAAGCATATCCACAATTCTCTCAGCATGCCCAGCTCTCTGGTACATCATCCACTGTTGTTGGCACCCCAGCAGCTAATCTCTTCTTAATAGTAGTGGACAACCCCTTCTCAAACTTCACAGCTAACATCTCGTCTCCATAGTTCAGATCAGCCACATACTCGGACAGCTGTAGATACCTAATTTATGCACCTCCCGCAAGCCACCCGGTGTTGATTGGGCCGCATGTTTGGTACACGGAACGATTTATGACAGTTCGTAAGTTGATCATCAAGTGATATCTCAAATACTCGTGTCTACCCCTTGGTCGTCATCTACGCGCTGTTACGGTCGTTTTGCCAGTAATTAGAGTACATTTGGAGTCCGGGTCAAAAAACCGTCTTCATTTTCTAATAACCGTTTAAAATGCCGAGTCAGAATATTCTGGAATGTTCCGGATATTTCTATCCATATTTTCAATCTTTTAATCTTTTGGTAAAGTATTTCCCGAAATTATATTATATATAATAAGGAAATTAAGATCAACCGCAATTTCATAATAGAAACGCGGAAAATCTTTCTTCCGCAGGAGGAAACCCTTCGGGAAAGGACCCAGCAGGTGCTGCGCCTCTTCCAAGAGACACAGTCGTTGCTGCGCCTCTTCCCCAGCTCCTTTATGCGTATTTTAAGATATTTTCGAGATTTACTTCCAAAGTTTCTCCGCAACCCTAATTCTTCCGTGTGATTAGTATAAATAGGGACCTTCGTTCCTCATATTTCTCACGCGAGTGTCCGCCCTTCTCTTCTCCCTTTGCATTCTAAGACCACGCTCTTGCTTTTTGGCGTCTACATGCTTGAACTTTCGACCACGTAAGCTCGGATCTTCTGAGTACCAGCCTCGTTTTGCATGACCGACCAATTTGACCAACTCCACATCAATCAACTTAATCAATCTTGTTTAATTTCCTCATAGAGGGCACTTTTTTCGTACACTCGAGTCGAGCATCACTAAACGTTATCTTAGTTAATCTCGTTTCGTCAAAAATGTAAGTCTGAGGGTGTATGTCCCATCTTTTACTATTGTACATTATTTTTGTAATCATTATTGTAAGATTTACGTCGAAAATATATTCAAAACCGATTTACAAAACCTTTATTCAAACCCTTTTTACGGATTAACGGGAGACAGATGTCGAGAAAGAACGCAGCAACTGCTGCGCCTTTTCAAAGGGACGCAGCACCTGATGCGCCTCTTCCTGAGGCTGCCGCAGTTCCTGCTTTCCTTCTTCTTCCTTCGTCTTTTGTTTAATTCGGCTGTCTATATTTGTTTCGTCTTTGCTTGTTCTTATTTCATTGGCATGATAATTTTAACATATAATTCGTTAGTAATTTATCACTTTAAATTCCCGACTTAAACTCCAAGTAATTCATATTTGCGGGCTTTCGTCATTAAAATCAAATCCGGGTTCTGGAGATTCGATTCATCAATATCAAGTCTCTAACATTCATCATTTGTATATTTTCATCTGTTAATTATCGTCATCAACATCAATAGTTTAGCATTAATAACCTAATTAATTTTTTTTAGTTTGTTTATTTGTAATTAACCTTTTAATCTCGTAATTAATTTGTTCTAATTAGTTTCATCCCGTCTTTTATTGTTTTTATGACCAATTCACATGTAAATAATATATTAATCCACTTCTATCCGAGTCAAATATCGATAATAAAACATTAAATTACCAATGAATATTAACGATATGCAATTCCGGCTTCACAGCCAGAATTCACTTTAGGAACAGACGCAGTGAACACTGCGCCTCTTCCAAAGGACGCAGCACTGCTGCGCCTGTTCCGGGTTGAATTCTGCCCCTGAACTTCCGTTGTTGCTTTGAGATAGTTATTAGCTTACGTATTAATTAACTATTACTCGTATTATCACCTAATAATCTGTTCGTTTATTTATTTTCCCTTGTCTTTTCTCAAGTTATCCGTTTTAAATGTATTTTCGACGTAGATCAATTAACCCGTTGTAATTATTGTAATTTTAATTATTGTACTTTATTGTATCTTTATTATTGTTTGTATGCTCTCACATGCAATTAACCTAAATCTCTACCTCGACATTAATGCATGTTAAATTACGAGTTTACCGACTTAGTTAATTCTCACATGTTAGGATTAATCTAATGGATGTTGCATAGCATGCATATAACCTTCAACATATTGAGTATAGACGATTTTCCCTAATCATTAGTAGAGGCCGCTATCGAGGTGGGCGGAATAATTAGGTGTTCGATCAAAAGAGCTTCCTAATACGTATCCTCACCCCTTACTCCAGATCTCTGTGAACATCCGTGTTCATTGGCATCCACGAGAGTCATTCTAGACATAGAATGCTAAGGGTAATGAGTTCTTGGTGTTCATGTCACTACTTTGTGTCTTGACATAACATAAGCTATTCGAACGGTTTCCAATTTTCCACAATAAATTGGTGGCGACTCCACAAATGCAAAGCTTGCTCGTTTTCTCCCGACCGACCCCCGTGGGCCCGCGTCCACAGTTTGGCGACTCCGCTGGGGATCATACACTTACGTGTAGCCAAGAGTGAAACTTGAACAAGGTTAGGGAACAGTTTGTACAAGACAGTTGTCGGTTTTCATAACTCGGTCTTCCTAGATCGTTTATTCGGCCATCTTTGGCCCAACCCAACCCATTCGACCAATCGACCCGTCTAGACGATCCAAATTCTTATTTTGGCCTAAGGATGGATAGCGATTGACGTCAACCATACCATGGTACTTACTCCTGTTTGTATCAAGGACTTTCACTACTCGAGAAAATGGACTAGGAATCGGCCTTACTCCTGTTTGGTACGAGCCTCTCCACAGACACGGGGTTTGATTGTTCGGTATGGCAACCTACCCTTTAAACCAAAACCATTTTAAATGCACTTAGCATCCCGTTATAATGCCTGTATAAATGCTTGTATGTGATCACCATTTTCTAAACAAAACCATGACAAATTTTGTAAAATCAAAACCTCTTTTAAAAATGTAAATTTTCGAAATAGGCCTAATATTAGCGCAAAACCAGTCAAAACCCAGTCCAATTGTCGAGTCCGAATTCAGGCCTCAAAGCCCACTTCAAAACCGCACTTTGAGTCCACTCCTACAACTACACTATAGTTGAATAGGACCAACATTTCAAAACTTTGTCATTTTCAAACCTCACTGACACAAGTGGCACACTCCCACTTCCCGAGTCGAGTCTTTTCTTTAAGTAAGTGTGCTAGAATGGTCGATCGTGTTTTAATTCGTCATCGATCTCTTGTCCAGTTTCCATGATGCCTAACACTAGCACCACAAGCAACAGTCAACCCCAGAATGGTAATGATCGAATCCTAGCCGTGCTCGCTCATCTCTAAACTAGCCAAGACCAAGTGTATGATCACCTCAACACGATTGAGGGCCGAATTGTTGCTGTAGAAACTAGGTTGCCTCCTGCAGAAAGTGAAGCACCTAATGATTTTGGGAATGATTTCGTGAATGATAATCCTCCACCTTTTGTGGGAGCACAAGAAGTCAACCCTCCCGTAGGGCTGACTGAAGCGGAAAAACGACTCCAATATTTGGAGGAACAATTGATGTACCTCAAAGGGTATGATATCTATAGGGAAAATAATCGCAAGTATGAAGCCGTGAGTTCCAAATCGCCAACCAACTTCAACACGACGGATATCCCAAAATTCAAGGGGCATGAAAACCCTTTGAACCATATCCGTGCTTTCAAGGATTACATGTCTATCAAAGGCATTAAACCCGAGATGTTCTTAAGGATTTTTCTTTCATCTCTTGATACCATCCCGAAGTAATGGTTCTATTCCCTAGAACACAAGAAGATCGCCACTTGGGATGACGCCGTAATTGAGTTCGCTAAACAATATGCGGATAATGCTGAGAACCAAGTCAATATGCGCACTTTAGAGGCTCTTACCCAAAATGAGAAAGAAGGTTTCACCGACTTCCTAAGTAGGTGGAGGAAAACTAGTACCCAACATGTCTAGCGTTTAGATGAAGCTACCCTCGTGGAAAAATTCGTGGACAACTTGAAGCCTATTTATGCAAATCATTTGAGGTGCCAAAACATCAAAACCTTCAAGAACTTAATTGTACTAGGAACAAGGATCGAAGATGACATCCGTAAAGGACTCTTGTCCAAAATGGTAGGTCGTGGATATCAAGGCTCAACAATTCGTTCTTACGGCTCTACTAGCAAGACTGATGAGGTTAATCTTCTCGAACCATCAAAGAAGAGTAACCCACAAAGGAAGTTCACAAACATTGGGGATACATACTCCAACGCTCTGAAGAGATTGAGGAAACAGGGTATGCTCCAACCCATAGGGCCTACACCCGAACCAGAAAAGGAATCCAAGTTCTGGGACGAGAGTTCGTAATGCGAATATCATAGTGGTAAGGGACACGATAGAGAAAAATGTTACAAGCTAAAGCATGTACTTCAAGACATGATTGAAGACGGTCGCCTACCAATACCGCCTGGAGGTAAGCCCAACAATACTCAGAATCCTCTTGGAATTCTGATGATTACAAGTGAAGAATGTACCTTAGATTATTCACACCTCATTTCTCCAGCCGAAGAAGAGATCCATGCAATAGAAGATGAAGGGAACTACTCCACCATTTCCCCTACTATCACCGACTTTATCGCATGGGCAAAGAGTGTGAATAGACAAGTCTCAGAACTAGAAAGTGTAGTGGCGACCCTACGTAATCCAAGTACAACACCTAAAGAACGTGCGCCACTAAACCTCTCTCGAAATACTACAATGCAAGAAGTAGTAGCCGTGGTTGATAAGCTAATCGAACAAATCATCCAATTGGAAGCCGAAATCATAAGGTTGAGAGAACTTGCTACTATCAATGGAGTATCGGCCGATGATGATGAAGATGAATACCTCACCGAACACTACCTAGTCAAAATCAGTGAGGAAATAGTCCAAAACAGTGAGGACCAAGATATAGACAACCTTACTCGTTCGGGGCGTCCATATCAAAACGTTTCTCAAAATGGTCCCATAGCAAATGGTCTATTCACCAATACCAACATTGTCACGCCAAATGATAGTGAGGATACTCTACTGACCATTTACTAAAGCAACTACAGAAGACAAAGGCTGATCTTTCAGTCTGGCAACTAGTTGCAAGCTCTACTGCAAGCTTTGGCCAAAATAAACGTGGCACGTGACTCCACACCTGATGACGTAGTCAACTTGGTCTTCCAAGATTCAACTAAGCTAAGTAACCCAGTTACTTTCTCGGATGAAGATTTGCCACCTTTCGGCGCTAGTCACAACTTGGCTCTATACATTACTGTCATTTACATAAAGAAAAATATGCCAATGACTTTGGTAGATGATGGCTCAGCAGTCAACGTCATACCATTGAAAACAGCGTACAAATTAGGCATGAAAGAGTCGGATTGGACCCCTACCAATCAAGGTGTTCGCGCATATGATGGTACACGACGAAAAGTGGTAGGACTAGTTAACCTTACCATAGCCACAGGGCCTATCGAGCGAAAGGTTAACTTCCAAATAGTGGACATCGAAGCATCCTTCAACATACTTCTGGGAAGACCTTGGATTCACGCTTCCAAAGCGGTAACATCCACCCTCCACCAGAAAATCAAGATCCCACTAGATGGTAAAATGGTTACGATCATTTCGTCACCCATCAAGGCGGTAATAGAAAAGAGGTCAAGCAACCAAGTAATTGCAGATCCAGTATATGAACTTGGGGGCTTCCATAGCATAAACCTCGTAGAGAGTGAGTTGGCACCTTTGTACTTCGATCCCTACTCTAACTTAGTGGTCAACCACATGCTTAAATATCAGGGATACTTCCCGGGAATGCCATTGAATCCTGTCCAAAGAAATACCTTTGCACCTTACAAAGAAGGCAACTCAAAAAAGATACCCCTAGGATTAGGGTACAAACCCACCAAGGAAGAAGCTCTAGAAATGCTCACTCAATTCCAAAACCGCAAGAATGTGGGAATCCAAATGCGATCCTATCTCCCTACCCTAAATGGATACTTCATTAGAGAGGGGAGTCAAGAACACTTTCACGGGTTTCCCGAGCCTTAGCACTACATAGGAAAGAAACTAGTTGGAATCAAGATCTTTCACGATTGCTACTTTATTCCTACGGAAACAGTTCCTACCGTCAAGACTCGTCAAGCACCTTGCTTAGACGAATAAGCTGTTAGCTTACTGTTCAGAGGAGATCGATTTATTAGAGCCACGCAGGATGAGAACACTACCATGATACTTCAAGACGATCATTTCAACCCTGCCGCATTGATCACAGAAACTAGTTCGAATCAGCAAAAAGGATGGAGAAAGTCGATCAAGTGGATGAACAATCAAGGAAGACTCTTCAAGCTCACCACTGGAGAAGGAGAGATGTTCAAAGGAGAACCAGAAGATCATGAATTCGAGTTAGAGTCGGAGTCGGAATCAGAGTCGGAGTCTAGAGAAGTCCCTAGAGAGTCTCCTCCTGTCGTCACTCTCACTCCCCTTGTTTCTCCTAGCGTAGCATCAAGTAGTAATAGTAGTTTGGGAAATGTCCCAACAGCTGTCCCTTTACCGCCACTGACTACCGAACAGATGGCTTCTTTGTTTCAACTCTTTACCAATTTTAATATGAATAAATCAGGTTCTGCTTACTCTTTGTGTTATTCTGAATGCAATTCTGTTTACAATGATAATGAGGATGACCCAGACCCAAACTCAATCGAAATACCTCCCTACATAGCTAAAGAAATACTACAAGAGGGGGAAGGGGGACCAGTCATAGAAAACACCGAACCCATCAACGTGGGAACCGAACTAGAACCCCAAAAACTTAGGATAGGGACAACCTTTAGCCCCGCTGAAAGGGCCAGTTTTATAGACCTCCTACACGAGTTCAAGGACGTTTTTGCTTGGTCCTACAAAGACATGCCAGGGATCGACAGGGATATCGCAGAGCACAGAATTCCGATCAAACCAGGTTTCAAACCCGTAAAGCAGAAGCTTCGTCGAATGAGGACAGAATGGGCTCTTAAGATCAAAGAAGAAGTTGATAAGCAATTCAAAGTCGGCTTCATCAAAGTTTCCGAGTACTCAGATTGGGTAGCCAACATAGTACCCGTACCCAAAAAGGATGGGAGAATCCGTGTTTGTGTTGATTTCAGAGACTTAAACAAAGCGAGTCCCAAGGATGACTTTCCTCTACCACATATCGACATATTTGTGGATAATACAGCAGATCACGCGTTGTTGTCCTTCATGGATGGATACGCGGGATATGACCAGATCAAGATGGCCATAGAAGACATGCACAAGACCACCTTCGTCACTCAATGGGGCACCTATTGCTACACGGTTATGCTATTTGGTTTAATCAATGCCGGAGCCACATATAAACGCACCGTAACTACGCTACTACATGACATGATGCATAAAGAAGTTGAGGTATACGTAGATGATATGATTGTCAAGTCCAAGGATAGAGAGGGGCAAATTGCGAACCTTCACAAATTCTTCTCGAGACTACGAAAGTACAATATGAGGCTCAACCCTCATAAATGTGCATTTAAGGTAAAATCCGGCAAACTCCTGGGGTATGTCGTTAGCCAACGAGGGATAGAAATAGACCCTTCCAAGATCAAAGCTCTAATCCAAATGCCGCAACCTCAAACAGAGAAGGAAGTTAGAGGATTCTTGGGCAAAGTGCAATACATAAGTCGATTTATATCGAAACTCACCATGATTTGTGAACCAATCTTCAAAAAGCTAAAGAAAACAGATCACACCTTGTGCGATGATGACTGTCAAAAGGCATTCGACCGAATCAAGGAGATACTGGCTAAGCCACCAGTGCTCATGCCACCCTAACGAGATCAACCTCTTTGTTTATATCTCACAGTAACTGAAAAAGCCATGGGAGCTATGCTAGCACAAACCGGGGGAAAAGAAGAAAGAGCTATCTACTACCTTAGTAAGAAGTTCTTGGAGTATGAGTGCAAGTACACACCACTCGAAAAGACATGCCTCGCTCTTGTGTGGGCAACGAAGAAGCTACGCCATTACATGCTTAGCTACGCCGTTAAAATATACTCCAAAATGGATCCTGTCAAATACCTCTTCGAAAAACCCGTTCTCAATGGACGCCTAGCGAGATGGACTTTGATGCTCTCAGAGTTCGATCTCAAATATGTACCTCTGAAAGTTATAAAAGAACGCGTTGTCGCCGAGTTCTTCGCAGAAAATCCCATCAATGATGCATAAACAATAGACACCTGGTCGTTTCCGGATGAGGATATACTCCAAACCGAGGTAGACTCCTGGGACCTTTATTTTGATGGAGCATCGAACTTAAGAGGATTTGGAATAGGAGTGTTGCTCATTTCTCCTGAAGGTGAGCATACACCACTCTCTGTCAAACTCGACTTCGAGGTGATAAATAACGCAGCAGAATATGAAGCTTGCCTCATCGGGCTACAAGCAGCAGTAGGTTTAGGCATCAAGAATCTTCGGGACTGATAGTAATGTATTGTGGCGGTCTAAGAGGGTGATTTTATCACCCTCGTGTCTTTTAATATGGGTCTTTTGGTACACTTTTCCTAACAATTGGCAGTTGGTTATATGGTGGTAACTTGTGCATTTTTATTCGGTTGGGCACTCAATCCTTAATGCATGGAACCCGAGCGGCAATAGAGCGCCTTTCAAAGGTCTAGACAAGGCACAAGAGGATCACTTGTAACCCGGAAACCAGTTGGGAGAAGTAGGAATGAACACTAGAAGAAATGAAGGCGATTGAAGAGGTCTAGCTCGTGGGAAATAGAAATCCAAAAATGTGAGCCAGTGCGCAGGTGCGCACTATTGCGCATGCTGGAACAGTGCCTGCGCAGCCTACGCAGCTCTACTTTACGGGTTTTTCTAATCTCGTTTGTGGGTTTCTTAAGTGGAAATCTTTCTAGGTTTTCGTGAAGCCCTATATATACCCGAGAGTTTGAAGACCTAAACCAGGCACCTACCATCATATCATCTCATCTAATCTCATTTTTAGGGTTCTAATCTTGTAATAATTTAGAGACTATTTCCATTCAAAGTTGTATTCTTTCCTTATTTTTTTTTTGGGTTTTATGAAGACAATGGAAGGCTAAATCCTTCCCTTCTTGGTGTAATTCATCCAAAGTCTCCAACTTTGGTATTGTAAGACTCTTTTAATCTCCTCTTATTTATCTAATGATCTTTCCTTATGCTTAATCTTCATGTTGAATGAGTTTATGTTTGGGTTGGCCATCCATGCTTCTTATTTGTTCAACTATTGCAAATTCTAGAGAAATGGTTTAATCTATCTAGGATTGTTTGGAGCAAGCTTGTTGTATGTTGATTTGGTTTAAAGGATTCATGCAATAAGTAGGAAATTTCATGTCTTTTCTCATTTGTATGGTTTAATCTTGTGAGAATTGATCCTAGCTTCTTGTCTTGGCATATCTTTAATGCTCATGCTTAACTTGCACTCATGGTTTAATGAATTGTTGGTTAAACTTGAAGAATATACATAGATGGTTTAATTTGTGTATGTTATCATCTTGACTTGAAAGTATTGGGTAGAAATTAAGAGGAGAGTTGTTAAAGAGTTAAACTTTACCATTGTTGGTTACAAAGGAAGAATTGCACCAAGTTCTCTTAATTATTGAATCATCTTACCCACCAAGTGTTTGTTATATTGCTTATTAGACTAAGATTGCAAATTTTACTTTGTTTCATGTCACCAATCAACTCAAAAACCCCCTTTTCATGTCTCTCTATTGTTTGCCATTATGAATAACCATTGTTTGTCTATAGCTTTGTCATTAGTAGTCAATAGTTTACATTTCAAGTTTTTAGCTTAAAAGACCTTCTCTTGGGACCGACCCTTACTTGCACTATATTACTTTATCATTTAGAGTAGTCTAGAGTATAGTTTGGCTTATAAATTGTTAATTTGGCAGGCTAATTCTAGTATTTTACGACACCTAGTTTTCTCCCCACCAAATTTTGGTGCCGTCGCCGGGGAAGGGCAACATAGCTAAAGGCTTGATTGTTAAATTGCATGTTAGTTTTTATTTCTCTTCTCTTTGTTTTGGACAAGTAAGTGGAAGTTCTAACTTGTGTGTGTAGTGCGAAGGTTTATGTTTAGTTCTCCACAACACGGTGAATCAACCCCCGTGGAAGAGGACGCTTTTGGAGCATATTCGTGGTTATTTACTAATCCTTGGTACCAAAGAGCACAAAGAGAACATAGAGTAGAAGAAGCACCTTTAGAAGAACCTTTCGAAGAACCTATTGAAGTCAATCCGATTGAAGTAGAGTATCCCCCTATGGCGAATGACACAAGAACCATCCGGGAAATACGAGCAAAGAATTATGATGAGCAACCCTTGTGTATCACCTATCCCCCTCTAGGAGCCAATGCAAATTTCGAACTCAAAGGCTTCTTTATCCATAACTTGCCTAAGTTCCATGGCCATGCGGGGAATGACCCAAACTGTCACCTTTCGGAATTTCACATGATGTGTGAAGGTGCTATTCCGAATGGGGTGACGGAGGATCAATTCAAATTACGGGCCTTCCCATTTTCTTTGTTGGATTCGTCCAAAGATTGGCTCTTTAATCTTGATCCGGGATCTATAAGAACTTGGAAGGAAATGAAGGCGGCTTTTCTTGATAAGTAATACCCCGATGCCCGTCACAACCGTGCTAAGAAGGCCATTACTACCATAGAACAAGACCTCAATGGTGAAACCATGTATGAGTATTGGGAGAGGTTCAAAAAGTTGGTAGCTCAATGCCCATACCACGGGTTGAGCGATGATGATCTTCTTGTGAACTTCTATGAAGGGCTAAGCCAAGATGATCAAAAAATGGTCAATTCCGCTACCGGAGGAGGGTTGGAAAATTTTTCCATAGTGGATGCCAAGGAAATCATTGAGAGACTTGCATCTACTACAAGGAATTATGGAAGAACTCAAAGGGGAACAAGGAATACTTCTTCAATGGGAACCTCTTCTTCATCCAATCAAAACCTTGAGCAAAGTGTGAATGATTTGACTCACTTAGTGAAGAATATGATAGTGAACAATCCAAACAAGGATGGGAGAAAAGGGAATCAAGTGGAATGCAACTATTGTCAAGGTCCTCATTTGGAGGAAAATTGCCCCATCATGATTGAAGAAGGAATTGGAGTGGAGAATGTAAGTGCAATGGGGTATGGGAATTACAATGCTAGGAATCCTTCCGGAGGAGGATACTACAATTATGACCCTAGTGGGAACAATTACAATGTTGGGAGTAGAGACAATCCTAGACTTGGTTGGGGTGGTGACACCTCAAAGAGCTTTGTAGATGGTCAATTCAACCACTTGAGGGACCAAAATTCCCGACAAGGTCAAGGTTCAAACTCTCAAGGAAATAGGAATGGGAATTTCAATCAAGAAGGAAATAGGAATGGGAATTTCAACAACCAAGGTAGAAACCAAAGCCAAGGTCAATCATCCCAATTTGGCAATAAAGGTAACAACAATTCTCAAAAGGAACCAAGTGTTCAAGACTTGCTTAAAAACATTTTGCAAGAGCAAGTCAAAACGAACAAGAGGCTTGAAAAGATTGATGCCGACAAGAATGTTAGTGATGCCAAGGTTGCCAACCTTGAAGTCCAACTTGGCCAAATTGCCCAAGAACTTGCCAAGAAAAGTCAAAGGACCTCAACTTCTATTCCCTCCACTACATTTCCTCCTAGAGAGAATGCTAGTGCTATGACATTGAGAAAGGGGAGAACTTTAGAATCCCCTCCCAAGAATAAGAGAAGGGGCAAGTCACAAAAAGGGTTATTGAGGTTGAAGAGCAAATTGAAGAAGAACTTGTGGTTGAACAAGAGAAGGGTCCATCTTCAAAAGCTAATGAGGAAAAAGAGAGGAGTCCTTTGAGCATTGGCAAAGGAAAGGAAGGAAGCACCGACACAAAGGATTCACTCCAAGAGATTGAAAAGGAATATGAACCGGAAGTACCATTTCCTAGTGCCCTCACAAGTCCCAAGAAGTTTGATAAAGACACCGATCTTTATGAGACTTTTAGGAAATGTGAGGTCAACATCCCTCTTTTTACTATCATTAACATCGTTCCTAGGTATGAAAAGTTCCTCAAAGAACTTTTCACCCCTAAACGGAAGCCAAGGAAAGGAGTTGAAAGAGTCATGGTCAGTAGGCATGTCTCGGCAATTTTCTAACAAAATCTTCCCAAAAAGTGCGATGATTCGGGCATGCTAACTATACCGTGCTCGATTGGAGGCCAAGCTTTTGCTAAAGCTATGCTAAACTCGGGGTCCTCTATTAATGTCATGCCTTATTCCATTTATGAGACCTTAGAATTGCCTCCCTTGTCTAGGACCAATGTTGTGATCCAATTGGCGGATCGTTCCACAATTCACCCTAAAGGTCTTGTAGAAGATGTGTTGGTAGAGGTTGATAAGTTCATATTTCCGGCCGATTTTTATGTTTTGGACATGGAACCGGACTCTAAGGCTACACCCCTCTTGCTAGGGAGGCCTTTTATGAGAACCTCCAAAACCAAGCTTGACATGTATGATGGAACTTTGACCATGGAATTTGAAGGGAAAGTTTTGAAATATAATGTGTATGAGACGATGAAAAAGACCGATGATTTGAGTTGTTGCTACTTTCTTGATAAAATTGAACATTTGGCAAATCGAGTTTACCAAATTAGTCATAGGGACCCACTTGAGGTGGCCCTCACTAACAATGTCGAGAAGGAAGGGTTGCGGTTTTTGTTGTCTCATGATGTGCAGGAAAATATAGAAGCATTGGAAAAGGAAGAACCACTAGAAGACTCAAAGGAAGAAAAAGAAGTGAAAGAAATTGGAGAGGAAATGTCGAGCACCTGCGCAGCCTGCGCACTCCCCATGCGCAGCCTGCGCAGCCTGCGCAATTCCCAGCTTAACCAAATCGTGTTTTTCTTCCTATTCTTATGACAACCCATCCAAATTTCTTCCCCTAGAGGCCTCCCTTGAAAGACCACTTCCATCCATCATTAAACCACCCACCCCCAATCTAAAACCACTCCCCGGCCACTTGAAGTACGTCTTTCTTGGGGCAAGCAACACTCTACCCCTCATAGTTTCCAACCAACTTGAGAGTGAACAAGAAAGGAGATTGGTGGAAGTCTTGCACAAGTATAAGGAAGCTTTTGGGTGGAGCATTGTGGATCTAAAAGGGATAAGTCCAAGAGTTTGCATGCACAAGATCCGTTTGGAAGGGGAAGCAAAGCCGGTTCGGCAACCACAAAAAAGATTAAACCCACCAATGATGGAGGTGGTGAAGGAAGAGATCATCAAGCTACTTCAAATGGGAATCATCTACCCCATTAGTGATTCTCAATGGGTAAGTCCCACTCAATGTGTACCTAAAAAGGGTGGCGTGACGGTAATCGAGGGCAAACAAGGAGCTTTAATTCCTACCCGGATTCAAACCGGGTGGAGAGTTTGCATCGATTATCGCCGCCTAAATGCCGTGACTTTCAAAGATCATTTTCCTCTACCCTTTCTAGACCAAATGCTAGAGAGGCTAGGGGGAAAGGAATTTTATTGTTTCTTGGACGGATACTCCGGCTATTTTCAAATTCCCATACGTCCGGAGGATCAATCCAAGACAACATTCACATGCCCTTTCGGAACATATGCATACCGAAGGATGCCCTTCGGTTTGTGTAATGCTCCGGGTACTTTTCAACGTTGCATGGTGAGTCTTTTCTCGGACCTTGTTGAAAGATTCTTAGAGGTCTTCATGGATGACTTCACCGTCCATGGATATAGTTTTGAAGCTTGCTTGGACCACCTAACTATGGTCCTATCACGATGCACGGAATCACACCTTGTGTTGAATTCCGAAAAATGTCACTTTATGGTTAAAAGCGGCATCGTGTTAGGCCACATAGTCTCAAAGAGAGGGATTGAGGTGGATGTGGCTAAGGTTGAAGTGATAAAAACCTTGCCATATCCTACTAATGCTCGGGAGATTAGGTCGTTCCTAGGACACGCGGGCTTCTACCGTCGATTTATTAAGGACTTTTCCAAGATTGCTTACCCCTTGTGCAAGCTTTTGCACAAGGATGTGGAGTTTGTTTTTGATGATGCTTGTAGGTTAGCATTTGATAAGTTGAAGGAAAAGCTTGTAACGGCTCCGATAATTCAAGATCCAAAGTGGGACCTCCCATTTGAGATCATGACCGATGC
This sequence comes from Silene latifolia, assembly GCF_048544455.1. Taxonomy (NCBI): domain Eukaryota; kingdom Viridiplantae; phylum Streptophyta; class Magnoliopsida; order Caryophyllales; family Caryophyllaceae; genus Silene; species Silene latifolia. The sequence goes on along the minus strand of NC_133531.1, from coordinate 88,239,281 downwards.
TAGTGATTATGCCCTTAGCGCGGTTTTAGGCCAAAGGGACGGGAAGATTGCTCATGTGATCCAATATGCTTCTTCACTCTTGAATGATGCTCAACGGAACTACACCGTCACGGAAAAGGAATTTTTAGCGGTGGTGTATGCCATTGAAAAATTCCGGGCTTATCTCTTGGGTGCAAAGGTCATCATCTATACCGATCACAAGTCTATAAGGCAACTTGTAGACAAGAAAGAAACCAAAGCAAGGCTCATGAGATGGGTGCTTTTGTTGAGCGAGTTTGACATAGAGATCAAGGACAAGCAAGGGAGTGCTAATGTGGTGGCCGACCATTTGAGTAGGCTTCACATCAATGAATATCTCGTGAAGACTATGGGAGTAGTTGATGGTAGCTTACCACATGAATCTCTTTATTCCATGAAGGCCGTTGAGCCTTGGTATGCCAACCTTGTCAATTACATGGTCACCAAGAAGTTTCCCACCTCACTTTCATCTAGTCAAAGGAACAAGATCAAGTCCGATTCTAGATTCTATATATGGGATGAGCCATATTTATGGAAAATGTGTCAATACCAAGTCATCCGATGTTGTGTACCGGATGTAGAAATCCCTTCCATCCTAAAACATTGCCATGAGTACGCTTGTGGGGGTCACTTTGGGCCTCATAGAACGGCACGTAAAATCCTTGAGTGCGGGTTCTATTAGCCCAAGTTGTTTAAAGATGCTCATACTTTCGTTACTACTTGTGATAGATGCCAACGTTTTGGCAACATATCACGTAGGAACGAAATGCCCCAACAACCGATGCTTTACTTGAAAATTTTTGATGTTTGGGGAATAGACTTCATGGGGTCATTCCCTAATTCCTATGGATACATCTACATCCTCTTGGCGGTCGATTACGTGTCTAAGTGGGTGGAAGCCATTCCCACGAAATGTGATGATGCAAAGACGATGCAAGCTTTTGTCAAAAGTAATATATTTTCAAGGTTCGGCTTCCCAAAGGCCATTGTTAGTGATAAGGGGACTCATTTTTGCAACAAGGTGATCTCAACCTTGCTTCAAAAATATGGTGTGCTTCATAAAGTTTCTACGGCATATCACCCCCAAACAAATGGCCAAGCGGAAGTCTCAAACCGGGAGGTTAAACACATCTTGGAAAGAACGGTCAATCCCGACCGAAAGGATTGGAGCAAGAGGCTTGAAGATGCTCTTTGGGCTTATAGAACGGCTTATAAGACCCCAATCGACATGTCCCCATATAGGCTAATTTATGGGAAGGGATGCCACCTTTCCGTAGAAGTGAAGCACAAAGCCTATTGGGCAATCAAAGCTTTTAATCAAAATGTCGATGAGGCGGGATTGCACCGGAAGCTTCAAATTCAAGAATTGGAAGAGCTTAGGCACAACGCCTATGACAATGCTAGCATCTACAAGGAAAAGGCTCGGTCTTGGCATGACAAGATGGTCACAAGAAGGGTTTTCAAAGAGGGAGAAGATGTGTTGGTTTTTCAAAGTCGTCTCAAGAATTTTCCCGGCAAGCTAAGGTCGAAGTGGTATGGGCCTTACAAAGTCAAGAAAGTCTTTCCACACGGAGCGGTGGAGGTGGAAGACCCGACCTCGGGAAAAGTGATAAAGGTAAATGGGCAAAGGTTGAAGCATTACTACAAAGGAATTGAGCTACAAGGCGAAGAGGATCTTCTAAAAAGAAGATCCAATTTACAAAGATTGATTCTCCAACATTGACTAAGTCGAGCCATCGACGTTAAAAATACAGCACAAATTTGTAAATATTCTATCCCAATTTAATTGTTTTCTTAGCGTAGTTTACTTCCGCAATTTAATTCCGCAATTTATTTACTCGCATGTTAATTTTCGTTGAATTAATTTTATTTGCATTTGACATGTAAAAAGGCACTTGAGGTTTGTTAAATGATTTAGTGATTTGCAAAGACCCTCTTGGAAGGCGTGCCCAAGAGGAGATGAGAGTCGGGTTTAATAGGCAAAATGATTGGAAGAAGCTTTGAAGAAGAGATCAAAGGGTAAAAGAAGAAAAAATGAACTAGATTTGATTTTTCACAATTAAAAGAGTTGAGCACGAAACTGCGAAGGTATGCGCAGCCTGCGCATAGTGATTGCGCAGGTGCGCACTTTTGCGCAGGCTGGAACAGTGATTGCGTAGCCTGCGCAGCCTGCGCAGGTCTGTAATCTCGGTTCTTTATCCTTTCTTATCCCGTGTTCAACCCTCATTCTTTTACCAAAGCCTTTTCGACAAAACCCCTACATACCTCCTCTCATTCACTAAAAATCCAACCAAATCACTACTTATCAACAACAAACCTCCTTCTCATCACCAATTTCTTCACCAAATTCATCCTTGGAATCAAAAACACCATCAAACCTCCCATTTTCTGACAAAAATCTCCCAATCTCCCAAACCCTAGAATTTTTCCGGGTTGATTTGAAGCTTGTTCAAGTGGATTTCTGGGTTATAAAGGGGCTTTTATGCAACATTCTTCAGTATTCAAGCAAGATTGAGGATTTCCGGGAAGGTATAACAACTTTCTTCACTATCTTTGTCTTAAATTTATTCAATTCGATTTCCTTTGAGTAGTTGAGTTGAATTCTTGCTTGTAATTGCTTGTTTGGGGATTGTTGGCAATCATTTTCTGTTAGGGAAGGCAAACATTCAACAAAATTACCTTAGCTACACAAGATTGTGCTAGTGCACATAAGGTGTTTGTTGAATTGCCCCTTAGAAAAATTTTCAGATTTTTGGTTGTTTTTGCATTTTTAAAAGAGAACAAGATGGTTTTTGGTCTTGGCAAGGGAAAGTCTAAGAAGAAGGGTGAGTCCTCCAACCAACCTCCACCCAATGCACCACCCAAACCTTTTAAGGGGGATGAGGGGTTACCAAACAACCTTAAGACTTACTTTAAGTTCCTTGAGAGTAAGCCCCTACCGATTTCCAAATTCCTTCACCCGGAAACCTTGAGGGACATGGGTATCTTTGACCATACCCTTGCCTTCCTCACCAAGTTGGGGTTAGAGAGGTACATTAACCTTCAACCTCATACATACCCCGCCTACACCTTAGAATTCCTCTCAACCATCCAAATCACGGGGGAAAGAGGGAATGAACGGGTGAGCTTTAGGTTGAACAAGACTTGGCATAGCATAACCTTTGAGAGGGTGAGGGAAATTTTGAGAATCACCAAACCACCCTCCTCCATAAACCTACCGGGTACGGCCTTGGACGATTCTTGGTGTCCACTCACGGGGAAAACACACCGGACAAACAATGACAAGATCTCCTCAATCAACCCCCCCCCCCCCCCCCCCCCCATCCGGATTCTTACACGCATGATTTCGTGTTTCTTCTTTACTATGGGGGAACCTACCAAACTCAATGAGGGGGTCCGTGAGTGCATTTGGGCAATGTTGCCCGAGGGGGAGGGGGTGCCGGATTGGGCAAGGCTTTTTGTGCTTGGTGCTTCTAAGCAGCGAGAGAATAAGGGAAGCATTAATTGTGGAGGTTTTGTCACTCTCTTTGTGGCTAGTTTGATTGGGGATATTCCGGATGAACAACCTCGAGTGTGGGGGAATCACCTTTACAATGAAGCGGGGTTGGTGGAGACCCACATGATTCATCCATTGGACACGGTTCCATGAAGTTGTCATTGGTTGGGGGAGGGGGTGTACAATACATGAAGCTACCTTTGAATGGCCCCCTCCCAAGTGGACCACGAGCCCGGGATTTCTTTTGTCCCGCCGAGGCCAATCTCCCCAACCCACCCCCACAAAGAGTAAGGAAGAGGAGAGTCGTTGAGTCTTCCCAAGGCCCACAACAAGAGGAACAGAGAGAGGTTGAGATAATTGAGGGGGGATACCATGAGACCCCACACATTCCTTCATCCTACCAACCGCCTCAAGACACTCCTATGTTTGAGGCCGGGGGTTCCTCAAGTCCGCCTTTACCACCATGGCAACACCAAATGTTTAAGTACTTTTAGGAGACCCAGGGGACGTTGGAAGCAATTAGTGGGAGGGTTGAGAGCTCCCATTCTTGGCAACAACAACAACAAGCGCCAAGATTGGAGAGTTTTGATCAATTTCGAAAATCTTTTGAAGAACATAAAAGGTTGGGAGATGAGGCCGAATTGGCCCAAAGGAAAATTCTTGAGGGGATTGCCAAGAGGCAAGAGGAGTCTCTTGCATGGCAACAACAAAGTGCCAAGGCTTGGGCGGAAAATCAAGCCATGTGGCAAGAGCAAAACAAGTGGCGTGAAGAAGTGAGCCAACAATTTGGGGTGCAAAATGAAAGGCACCACCAATACCTTGAGGACTCTTACTATGACGCTCAAGCCCATAAAGACTCCTTTGGCCTTATTCAAGGCCTTTTCGGCATGACTCTTCACCAAAATAAACCAACCTATCAACCCACCATCAATGAAGCTCAAGTCAATGCGGCCTACATAAGGGCCCAACAAGAAAAAGAAAGAAGAGAAAGAAGAAGAATGAACCGGGGGGCATATGAGCAAGGCGAAGGCTCGGGCCCCTCCAACTAAAAGTTTGAAGAAGTTGGCACTCCCTCACATTGAGGACAATGTGAAATTTAAGTGTGGGGGAGTGAGAAATTGTAACATATGTAAATTGTCTTTCACGTTAATGCAAAAAAAAAAAAAAAAAAAAAAAAAAAAAAAAAAAAAAAAAATTGAAAATTCCGGCTAGGTGAAAACCCACAAGCGTGGGCACCTAGGCAAGATTGGAAAAGGTGGCCGAGGACGGAATGAAAACCCAAAAGGGCATTCCGGACAAAATGAAGAATCGAGTTGCGAGCCACCGATGAGAGGAAAGGAAAAAGCTAAGGTGAAAACCCGAAAGGGCACCTTAGGCAAAATGAGGGATTTTCAAACAAAAAAAAATTGAAAAATTGAAAAATGCAACACCAAAAAGATGGAGGGACGAGAAGGGAGTGATAAGGAGGGTCTTGGAAGGAGGCTAGCTTTAGGATTTAATTTCTTTTTGTGTCACAAATTTTTGCTTCAAATTGGTGGTTTTTCATGTTGGCTACTAAGTTGTTGATCTTTGTTGGTGTTTGGCCAACTTAGTAGCATGACTTGCATTGCTTGGAGTGATAAGGGGGTGATATAAGGGGAAGAAGAATGAGTTGGAGGATTGTTAGGGTCACTTTGCTTTTGCCTTGGGATAAGGCAAGAGTAACCACTTCTACTTTGGTGATATAAGTAGGGTGGAGTTGCGTGTTGAGTCGGCGTTGGTGGTGTGTCGTGTCCGTGTTGAGGGAGAAATAAGGCGGGGGAGTGAGTGAAGAGTGGTGTCAAATTTGAGTCAAGTTCTTTTTCCTTTTAATTGGTGGTTGTGTTTTGAGGGAGATATAAGAAGGAAGAGGAAAGGGAAGAGTGATCATTCTCTTCTACACTCTCTTAGTCGCTTGTTTCGGGTTTTGCTCGGGACTAGCAAAAGTCTAACTGTGGGGGAGTTTGATAATAATGTATTGTGGCGGTCTAAGAGGGTGATTTTATCACCCTCGTGTCTTTTAATATGGGTCTTTTGGTACACTTTTCCTAACAATTGGCAATTGGTTATGTGGTGGTAACTTGTGCATTTTTACTCGGTTGGGCACTCAATCCTTAATGCATGGAACCCGAGCGGCAATAGAGCGCCTTTCAAAGGTCAAGACAAGGCACAAGAGGATTACTTGTAACCCGGAAACCAGTTGGGAGAAGTAGGAATGAAGACTAGAAGAAATGAAGGCAATTGAAGAGGTCTAGCTCGTGGGAAATAGAAATCCAAAAATGCGAGCCAGTGCGCAGCCTGCGCAAACAGGGTGCGCAGGTGCGTACTATTGAGCAGGCTGGAACAGTGCTTGCGCAGCCTGCGCAGCTCTGCTTTACGGGTTTTTCTAATCTCGTTTGTGGGCTTCTTAAGTGGAAATCTTTCTAGGTTTTCGTGAAGCCCTATATATACCCGAGAGTTTGAAGACCTAAACCAGGCACCTACCATCATATCATCTCATCTAATCTCATTTTTAGGGTTCTAATCTTGTAATAATTTAGAGACTATTTCCATTCAAAGTTGTATTCTTTCCTTATTTTTTTTTGGGTTTTATGAAGACTATGGAAGGCTAAATCCTTCCCTTCTTGGTGTAATTCATCCAAAGTCTCCAACTTTGGTATTATAAGACTCTTTTAATCTCCTCTTATTTATCTAATGATATTTCCTTATGCTTAATCTTCATGTTGAATGAGTTTATGTTTGGGTTGGCCATCCATGCTTCTTATTTGTTCAACTATTGCAAATTCTAGAGAAATGGTTTAATCTATCTAGGATTGTTTGGAGCAAGCTTGTTGTACGTTGATTTGGTTTAAAGGATTCATGCAATAAGTAGGAAATTTCATGTCTTTTCTCATTTGTATGGTTTAATCTTGTGAGAATTGATCCTAGCTTCTTGTCTTGGCATATCTTTAATGCTCATGCTTAACTTGCACTCATGGTTTAATGAATTGTTGGTTAAACTTGAAGAATATACATAGATGGTTTAATTTGTGTATGTTATCATCTTGACTTGAAAGTATTGGGTAGAAATTAAGAGGAGAGTTGTTAAAGAGTTAAACTTTACCAATGTTGGTTACAAAGGAAGAATTGCACCAAATTCTCTTAATTATTGAATCATCTTACCCACCAAGTGTTTGTTATATTGCTTGTTAGACTAAGATTGCAAATTTTACTTTGTTTCATGTCACCAATCAACTCAAAAACCCCCCTTTTCATGTCTCTCTATTGTTTGCCATTGTGAATAACCATTGTTTGTCTATAGCTTTGTCATTAGTAGTTAATAGTTTACATTTTAAGTTTTTAGCTTAAAAGACCTTCTCTTGGGACCGACCCTTACTTGCACTATATTACTTTATCATTTAGAGTAGTCTAGAGTATAGTTTGGCTTATAAATTGTTAATTTGGTAAGCTAATTCTAGTATTTTACGACACCTAGTTTTCTCCCCACCAGGTACATGGAGATTCATCATTGATCATCAACCAAATTACGGGATCTTGGAAAATTCGGAGTGAAAGCCTAGCACCCTATCAAGCCAGAATAGACAAAGTGGCCCAATTCTTCAATCAAGTAACTTACCTACACCTACCTCGAGAAGAGAATCAATTTGCAGATGCTCTTGCAAAACTCGCATCCTTGATTAATATGCCGGATAATATGGTAGAAATGCCTTTATGCATCGAACGACGGTCAGAGCCAGCTTATGTGCACCAAATTACAGATGAGGAAGAAAACCAAAAGGAGCCTTGGTTCCAAGCAATTCTGAACTTCAAACTCAACGGCACCGATCCACCAGATATGGATAAGAGGGGACAACGTGTTATACGCTTAATAGCCTCCCAGTACGTCCTCATGCAAGGAGAATTGTATAAAAGAACACCTCTTGGTGTAGTCTTGCGTTGCCTTGATCATTCACAGGCATGGAAAGTGATGGAAGAAGTCCATGATGGAGAATGTGGCCCTCACATGAGTTGACCAATGATGGCAAAGAAAATCACGCGTTTGGGATATCACTGGACCACGATAGAATCCGATTGCATCAAATATGTCAGACATTGCCACCACTGCCAAATCTTCGGAAATGTGCAACATGTACCTCCTTCTTTACTGTACACCGTGACGTCTCCTTGGCCATTTTCTGCTTAGGTAATCAACATCATCGGGAATATCACCCCAGCCGGAACAGGAGGTCACTGTTTCATTCTGGTGGCAATCGATTATTTCACCAAATGGGTAGAAGCGGCTTCTTACACTAGTATCACAGCCAAGAACGTGGTAAAATTCATACAAACCAATATTATCTGTCGATACGGTTGCCCACATGAGATCATCAGTGACAATGGGTCACATTTCCAGGCTGAGACTGAACAATTGCTAGCCAAGTACAAGATCAAACACCACCATTCCTCGCCATATAGACCACAAATTAATGGCGCAGTAGAGGCAGCAAACAAAAATGTTGTCACAATCCTTAAGAAAATGATTGACAATTATAGAGATTGGCCAAACAAGATACCATTCGCCTTATGGGGATATCGCACATCTGTTAGGATGCCCATTGGGGCCACTCCTTTCTATTTGACTTACGACATGGAAGCCGTGCAACCAGTTGAGCTAGAAATACCATCCTTGCGTATTCTACTCGAAAGTCAAATCCCAGAAGCCGATTGGAAGAAGGATAGATATGAAGAACTCATCCTCCTGGATGAACGAAGATTGCGCGCATTACACAATGTGCAAACATATCAGGCACGTATCAAACGGGCCTTCAACAAAAGGGTTAAGCCAAGAAACATCAAAGAGGGAGACTTAGTTCTCAAATCAGTTAGACCTCTTTTACCTGTCGACCCACGAGGAAAATTCAAACCCAACTGGGCCGATCCATTTCTGGTCAAGTCCATACTCCTGAGGGCTGCGGTTAGAATCACAGACCTAGATGGGAATGAATTTGCCAACCCAACTAACCTCCACCAACTAAAACGATATTATGCCTAGAATAGGAACCAAACCGCGCCTCGCGTAACCTCACGTGTTGCTCATGTGGCACGAAATAAAAACGGCCCCTGGCCAGCTGAAATAAAGCCTATGTCACTTTGCTCTTGCATTTTGACAATTCGTCATCCTCGTATCATCAAATATACTGAATTGTGCTTCAGGAGTAAGTAAAGCTCATGCTTATTTTCTAGTTCATTACAAGCTCTTGCTTAGAACAATTATTCTTTTACATTTACTTGAACTACGCGCAAGGGTTTGATTTCATTTTTAAAATGAATACGTAGGCAGTCCTTCACAGGATACAACCCATTACTTTTTAAATGTAAATAGAAGGACATTTGCATATGCATTTGGAATTCGACAAGAATAATAAAAGAAAATCACAACGGTTTCATAACCAATCAATCTTTTATTCATTTCTTTCCATAATAATAATAATATGCCACATAATAAAAAATAATGCTATAATAAATAGGCTAGGATTCTAAAAACCCCACCATTTTATTACAAGTAATAATAATAATAAATAATACTAAGACTTAGGCTATTCTTCCATTTTCCCTTTGCCTTTGTCATTTTTGTCATATTTCTTATCTCGACCACGAGTCGGGCACTCATGCGCTATCTGAGACCTAATCACCAATGGTCTCTCTCTTGGTCTAGCCTTACCATTCTTATCAACCACCTTTTCAACGACAGGAGAAGTCTTCGATTTCTTCGACGGATGAACAACTCGGAATCCGGCTTCTTCCTCTCCCTCGGTCAAATGCTTCTCTTTCTATACATCACAAACCTTGTAATCAACATGCTCACTCTTCCTTAGCCTCTCGCGCTCCTCAGGAGTAGTAGCCTTCCTCCATTGCAAGTAGAATCTGATACCCATAATGCGCTAACAGAAGAGTTTAGGAACCACATATTTCTCTGAGCCCATTTGATGGCCCACTCTCTTCGACTCTCAGTAGTAAGCGCCATGGCAGTCTGAGGAATAGTATTGATGCGTGCATTTTATATAGTCTTTATAAGCCTTTTATGCACGTATTTCCATGCGATTCTCGTGGTTTTATGCTACGAAATGCCCCGAATATGCTACTTTAGTTTGTTTTGCTTTATTTGCAGGAATGGACCTGAAAGTGGTGGAATCGAGCCTTTTATCGTCCGTTTTGCATGAATTTAGAGGATAAGTGGATTTGGAGCGGAGATTCTACTATCTTGGGACGCGTGAAGTCATTTCGAAAGCTAAATATACAAGTCGAGGCTGAAACTAACGAAACAAGTAGCTGGCTGAGTCAAATATCAATCGATTGGAAGCTTTTGTGGTCGATCGAGCACTTTTGAAGAGAATAAGAACTCGATCGAGTATTATATTTACTCGATCGAAATGTTTTTTTTAGGGTTTCCTCGATCGAGTGGTTTATCTACTCGATCGAGATGTTTTTGTTGGTTTTTGTTCGATCGAGCAGTTTCAAATGGCTCGATCAAGTGATTTGCTTTAACACACGGGTTAGCTAGTCCGTGATTAGGTTTAAGTTTGTAAAATCCCGCTTCCCTACAAAAAGGAAGTCGGGATTAGGTCATAAGCATCTGGAACGTTGTTCCTTGACGACTCTATCACACTTCATGCTTTTCTTTCTCTCCTTTCACTGTTAAACATCTCTTTTCTCTGTTCTTTCCCGGATCTTATTCTGTAATTTTCCCTTTCCCTTTACTCTCTTTATTTAATGTTTGTTACTTTCTTATCTTTTGTTCTTGCTTTACTGTTACGTATGTCTAGCTAATTTCCCTGCTCGGATTTAGGGGAGTCGATGAATCGTTGTTAATTGCTAATTAGGTTTATAGATCGTTCGTTGTTGTTAAGTCTATGTTGTTAATCACGGCCTTCAACTGTATCTAGCTATTTGAATCGATGCATTTAGCCTTTTTAACCTTGGTAAGCCTTAACCTAGACCGGAAGGTTGGAAGGGGTGAGACCCGCAGTGAACAATAAGATGCTTTAGTGAGGGCGGAAGCTAAGCTAATAGTATTTTAGGGCGAATTGAACCAGAAGAAGATATTCGTTGCCCCTTAGATCGATACATCGACCGATCTGTACCTTAGCTGCAATTAACTGACATTCATTGATGACCCGACAATCCAAGAAACAATAGAATTCCTTCCCTCTAGCCTCTCTAGAATTTGGTCTAGAAAGGGTAAAGGGAAATGGTCTTTGAATGTCACGGCATTTAGGCGGCGATAATCGATGCAAACTCGCCACCCGGTTTGAATCCGGATGGGAATTAAAGCTCCTTTTTTGCCCTCGATTACCATCACACCACCTTTTTTTGGTACACATTGAGTGGGACTTACCCATTAGCGAATCGCTAATGGGGTAGATGATTCCCATTTGGAGAAATTTGATGATCTCTTATTTCACCACTTCCATCATTGGTGGGTTCAATCTTCTTTGTGGTTGCCGAACCGGCTTTGCTTCTCCCTCCAACTAGATCTTGTGCATACATACACTTGGGCTTATCCCCTTAAGATCCGCAATGCTCCACCCAAAAGCTTCCTTGTACTTGTACAATACATCCACCAACCTCTTTTCTTGATCACCCTCAAGTTGGTTTGAGATTATGAGGGGTAAAGTGTTGTTTTCCCCAAGAAAAATGTACTTCAAGTGTCCGGGGAGTGGCTTTAGATTAGGAGTGGGTGGCTTTATAATGTATGGGAGTGGTCTTTCGAGGGAGGCCTCTAGGGGAAGGAATTTGGCTTGGTAATCATAAGAATAGGAGGAAAAACAAGGCATAGTCGAGCTGGGAATTGCGCAGGCTGCGCTGGGGTGTTGCGCAGGCTGCGCTGGATTGCACAGGCTGCGCTCTGGGTCTGCGCAGGCTGCGCTTTGGCTCGGCTTTTCTTGCTCAATTCTTTTCATTTCCTCTTCCTCCTTAGATTCTTCTAAGGGTTCTTCCTTCTCCAATGCCTCTATATTTTCCTGCACATCATGAGACAACAAAAACCGCAACCCTTTCTTCTCGACATTGTTAGTAAGGGCCACTTCAAGTGGGTCCCTATGACTCAATTGGTAAACTCGATTTTCCAAAGGTTCAATTTTATCAAGAAAGTAGCAATAGCTCAAATTCCCTTCAAATTCCATGGTCAAATTTCCATCATACTTCAAAATTTCCATCGATCTTTTTCATTGTCTCATACACATTATACTTCAAAATTTTCCCTTCAAATTCCATGGTCAAATTTCCATCATACATGTCAAGTTTTGTTTTGGAGGTTCTCATGAAAGGCCTCCCTAGCAAAAGGGGTGTAGCCTTGGATTCCGGTTCTATGTCCAAAACATAAAAGTCGGCCGGAAACATGAATTTATCAACCTCTACCAACACATCTTCTAGAAGACCTTTGGGGTGAATTGTAGAGCGGTCCGCCAATTGGATCACAACATTGGTCTTAAACAAGGGAGACAATTCTAAGGTCTCATAAATGGAATAAAGCATAACATTAATAGAGGACCCCGAGTCTAGCATAGCTCTAGCAAAAGCTTTGCCTCCAATTGAGCACGGTATAGTTAGCATGCCCGAATCATCACACTTTTTGGGAAGATTTCGTTAGAAAATAGCCGAGACATGCCTACTAACCGTGACTCTTTCAACTCCTTTCCTTGGCTTCCGTTTAGGGGTGCAAACTTCTTTGAGAAACTTTGCATACCTAGGGACGGAGTTAATGATAGTAAAAAGAGGGATGTTGACTTCACATTTCCTAAAAGTCTCGTAAAGATCGGAGTCTTTATCGAACTTCTTGGGACTTGTGAGGGCACTAGGAAATGGTACCTCCGGTTCATATTCTCTTTTAATCCCTTCAAGTTGATCCTTTGTGTTGGTGCTTCCTTTCTTTCATTTGTCAATGCTCAAAGGATTCTTTTCTTCTTCCTCATTAGCTTTTGAAGACGTCCCTTTCTCTTGTTCAATCACAAGCTCTTCTTCAATTTGCTCTTCAATTTCAATGATCCTTTCTTGTGATTTGCCCCTTTTCCTCTTCTTTGGAGGGGATTCTAAAGTTCTCCCCTTCCTTAATGTCATAGCACTAGCATTTTCCCTAGGAGGGAATGTAGTGGAGGGAATAGAAGTGGAATTCCTTTGGTTTTGCTTGGCAAGTTCTTGGGCAATTTGTCCAAGTTGGACCTCAAGGTTGGTAACCTTGGCATCACTAACACCCTTATCGGCTTCAATCTTGTCAAACCTCTTGTTTGTTTTAACTTGCTCTTGCAAAATGTTCTTAAGCAAGTCTTGAACACTTGGTTCCTTTTGATAATTGGTGTTGTTACATTGGTTGCCAAATCGGGATGATTGACCTTGGTTTTGGTTTCAACATTGGTTGTTAAAATTTCCATTCCTATTTCCTTGAGAATTTGAACCTTGACCTTGTCGGGAATTTTGGTCTCTCAAGTGGTTGAATTGGCCATTCACAAAGCTCTTGGAGGTGTCACCACCCCCAACCAAGTCGAGGATTGTCTCTACTCCCAACATTGTAAGTGTTACCACTAGGGTCATAATTGCAATATCCTCCCCCGGAAGGATTTCTAGCATTGTAATTTCCATAACCCATTGCACTCACATTTTCCACCCCAATTGCTTCTTCAATCATAATGGGGCAAGCTTCCTCCAAATGAGGACCTTGGCAATAGTTGCATTCCACTTGATTCCTTTGACCTCCGTCCTTGTTTGGATTGTTCACTATCATGTTCTTCACTAGGTGAGTTAGGTCATTCACACTTTGCTTAAGATTTTGAGTAGATGAGGAGGAGGTTCTCATTGAGGATGCATTTCTTGATCCCCTTTGACTTCTATCATAATTTCTTGTGGTTGAGGCAAATCTCTCAATGATTTCCTTAGCATCCGCTATGGAATAATTCTCCAAACCTCCCCCGGTGGTGGAATTGACCATCCTTTGATCTTCTTGGCCTAAACCTTCATAAAAGTTAACAAGAAAATCATCCTCACTCAACCCATGGTATGGGCATTGAGCCACCAACCTCTTAAATCTTTCCCAATATTCATACATGGTTTCCCCATGGTCTTGCTCTATTGTGGTGATTGCCTTTTTTGCACGGTTGTGGCATGAGTCGGGATAGAATTTCTTAAGGAAGGCCGCTTTTATTTCTTTCCAAGTACTTATGGACCCTGAAGTAAGATAGAAAAGCCAATCCTTAGCCGCATCCAACAAGGAAAACGGAAAGGCACGAAGCTTGAATTGGTCCTCCGTCACTCCATTTGGATGGCTCCTTCACACATCATGTGAAACTCCGATAAGTGCCGGTTAGGATCATTTCCCGCTTGCCCATGGAATTAGGGTAATTTGTGAATGAAGAAGCCCTTAAGTTCAAAGTTGGCATTTTCTCCCAAAGGAGGGTATGTGATGCATAATGGTTGTTCATCATAGTTTCTTGCCCTTATCTCCCGAATGGTTCTATTATCGTTCGCCATTCTAGGATATTCTACTTCAATAGGGTCTACCGAAAGTGGTTCTTCTTCAACTTCGGTTTCCCTAGGTGGTCTTTGATACCACGGGTTTGTGAATAACCAAGAGTATACTCTGAATGAATCCTCTTTAACGGGAGTAAATTCACCACCTTGTGGGGAACTAAACATAAACCTTGACACTACACAAAACAAATTAGAACATCCACTTACTTCTAACAACAAGAGGAGTATAAAAACAACTAAGCATAAATTCACAAACTCAAGTTCTAGCTATGTGGCCCTTCCCCGGCAACGGCGCCAAAACTTAATAAACACAATACTAGGTGTCGTAAATGCTAGAATTAAGCTACCAAATTAGATATTTATAAACCAAACTCGACTCTACACTATGCAATAAGAATTGTAGTAAAGGGAAGTAAGGGTCGAACCCAAGAGAAGGGATTAAGACTAAAAGCTTGTATTAGACTAATGACAATGAACAAAACACAAGACTAAACACAAACTATGGATATTAACATTGGACAACAATTGAGACCCATAAGAGGAGAATTGGCATGGAGAAAACAAGTGACAAAATAGAAATGATGTGATTTTCCTAAGAAACAAGGCAACAAACACTTGGTATGCAAGCAACAATTATAAGAGATGAAAACTTGGTATAATCCTACAAGCTTCAACTTTTCTCAAAGCAAGGCTCTTTTCTCTCCAATTTCATTCACCCAACAACAATCCTCAAGAAATTGATCACCACTTTCTAAGCCAACGATGATAATCCTACTTAAACTACAATTTCCAACACTAAGCCATGTAAGAATTGTAGCCAAGATCATAAAGAACACAACCAAGAGGAAAGTAAATGGGATATCAAAAGAGCATGTCTAAGCCAACAAACCCAATGATACAAACAATTTCTACTCACAAAGATTGATACTCTAACCGAAGAAAACAATAATTATGAGATGCTTTAACAAGTTATCACAAAAGCAAGGAACTTTGCAACAAACAAGCAATAGATGAACATTAAAGAGGCAAGGGTAATTACTTCTCACAACAAAACATTCATCATGACATTCAAACATAGAAATTGAAATAAATGAAAGATTAGAGAGTAGAGAGTCAATACAATGATAAAGTCGAAGACTTGAAACGGATTACACCAAGTAAGGAAGGATTTAGCCTTCCATAGTCTTCATAAGCCCAAAATACAAAGAAAGATTACAACTTGAATGAAAAAGTCTTCTAAATTACTACAAGATTAAAACCCTAAATGATGAGGTTAGATGAGATGATATGATGTTCTCTATGATGTGTTCAGGTCTTCGAACTCTTGGGTATATATAGGGCTTCACGAAAACCTAAAAAGATTTCCACTTAAGAAGCCCAAAAGAAGATTAGAAGCCCTCGTAAAACAGAGTTGCGCAGGCTGCGTAGCCTGCGCCAAAATAACCCTTGCCTGCGCAATCGTGTGCAGCTACGCAGAGCCTTTGCGTAGGCTGCACCTGGGCTTGCAGTCTTGGCTTTCTAATTCCCAAGAATCCTGACCTCTTCACTTGTTCTCATTTCCTCTAATCTTTAATCCTCACTTCTCCCAGCTGGACCTTGGGTATATGCGAACCGCTTGCGCCTTGTCTTGACCTTTGAAAGGTCCCCTTTGACCCTCAGGTCCCATGCACCGAAATCTATTGTAAAACCGAGGTAAAATACACAAGTTACCATACCATACCCGGTTTCCAAGTACTAGGAAAAGCATACTTAACGACCCATATTAAAAGACACGAGGCTGATAAAATCACCCTCTTAGACTGACACAAAACATTACTATCACCTGCCATGTTCGATCGAGTGAATCGGATGAAGAAACTCCTTGATCGATCAAAGATCATTCTCGATCTAGTGATATGGCCATGGAGAGCAATGATACGTCACTTGGGTTGTTTTGGATGACGATTTTGCTGAAGACAATGGTTACGATGAATCTCCCCTTTTCAAAGCCGAGTTTGATGCTTTAGAGGCTGCAATTTACGGGATAGAACCCACGAAGGAGGGGAATGAGAAGACAGTTGAGTCAGTGATTGCTCCTAGCACGGAAGAGGTAATACATTCTTTTATCAACGATTCCGACAGTGAGAGCAACCAAATTGAGGTAGTTAACGATAATTTCATTATTGCTGGTATTACTAATACGCTATCTCATATGACTCCTATTTTTTCTTCCAATGCTCGACCCCCTCCCATATGGACGAATAAGTTACTAAATTTTCACCATTTTTGTCGTCAGAAATTCGTTGAACTGAAACGGTGCCTTAGATTATTCTTAAGTGCTCCTGAGCTCCTATATTTTGTGGACAAATTTGGGAGCTGTCATAGAAAATTCGTTAGGCTTAAATGGTTGCACATTTAAATTTCCTATTTTATTTCTATATTATGGTGCTACTTATGCTCGTGTGTAGCACATGCGTAGATATACGATCTCATGCTAAGACCTTTGAGTTGTTTTGAATGTGACTAACTGGAACGATTGGTTGAAGAAAAGAAGGTCGAGCTGGGACCTGTCTGAAACTAGCGCTGCCCAGGAGGCAACCCGGAGTTTTTAGTTTTTAGTTGTTTTTCAAACATTTCAGTTGTGTGTAAAATAATTGGTTTTTAAACCATAGACTGGTATCAAATTAAGCTTGTTTCGTTAGTTTCGCGGGCTGTTTATTGCGTCTTTGCAAGAATTTATTATGGATGGCTCGATCGAGTACTTTATATACTCGATCGAACCCGTTCGCTGATAATTTCACTCGACCGAACACATATACTTCTCGATCGAGTGCCTGCCAAAGAAGATCATTCGATCGAGAGCCCTGTTTCCTCGATCGAACACCTAAGCAGTCGAATGTACTCGATCGAGTACTAAATCTTCTCGATCGAGTACCATCGCGTGAACTTGGCCTGATTTTCTCCCTGTGACGCTGTTATAAGCTACACGTGACCTCCCATATTCATGGTCGGTTTGGGGAGATTCCTAATTCGCGTAATCTTGTGAGTTTTCCGCATTTTCATTCTCTCCTTTTCTAGTTTGCATTTCTTTTCCCTTTTTTAGGTACAATGAGGGAGTTATACAGTTTGGTTTGGGGAGATTTGGTTATGCATCCATATCTGTGTCTGAATTTATGTTTTTTATTGTATTTCTGTTATCACGTTTAATTTCCGTATGCATTGTTGTTTATTTTCATAAAAAATCAAAAATCTCATAAAAATTAAAAATTCATAGAATTCAAAAAATTCATGTTTATTTTTGCATATAGGTTGAGTCGGAACGGTAGATTTCAATGATGAAATTGCACTGCAATTGTCTTTTTGCTTAAGCCTTGCATAAACTATTATTCTTTTTATCATTGTCTTTTTGCATGTCCGCGAGTTTATGCAAAAATTTAGCTGAACGAATAGACTTGACCTGAAAATTTTGGCAAGCTACTTATAATTTCTAAGATTTAGAGCCATACAAACTGGTGTCATTTGTGACCAGTTTCATGTAGGACTGAAAGTAGTACTCCTTGCATATCATGTATCATTAATTTGCACGTATATGAAATTCAATTGCTTTTTGCCTACATACATTCGGGCTAGTGATTGGTGTCACATGCAGGGAGGTGCTTACATTCCCCTTTTCTTTCATTTTACCCATTAAACTCCACATTAGCCAAATTTACCTGTTGACCTTTAGCTACATCCAAATTTAGCCTGCCTTGTCAAGCTAGTTTAGTGTATGTTTCACGGTATATATTTCATTGTGCCAAGTTTGGCTTGTATCTGATGATGTGGAGTTGGTAATTTATGAAGAAAAGGAGGATGAGAAAAGAAAATTGAAAAAATATAGAATTTGAAAAAAAATGAAAAGACGTGAAGAATAGAAAAAGAAAAAAAACCCCAAAAAAAGGAAGAAAAAAATTTTGAGAAAAAATGGAAAAATGTTTGTTGACGGTTTCACTTCTATGCTTTACTTATATCTATTGAGGAGTATGTTCAGTACGGTTTGGTGAGTTTTGGTGCCAAATGAAGGGCACATATGCTTAATTCTATAATTGAGTAAGAAACGGATGTTGTTATTTGGTTCTGTTTAGGTAGTAGCTTGGCCGCCTATACCTCCAGATTCCCATAAATGTTTTGCCTTTTATTACCCATTGCCTCACTTTACCATATTTTTGTAAGCCCTCGGCTGTGACAGGACCTTGTTTGGTTGGAATGTATGTACGGTAGTTAGAATTGTCTATCATATTAGTTGCATGCATGTTTATTGATGCCCGTCGTTGTGTGCACCAAAGATAAAATTTATAATGCCTATTAAAACTACCAGAAGCTAGTGGTAACAGGGTCGAACCACAGGGAGGCGATGCAATTATTAGTTGTCTAATTTTAAGTCCAAGGTAACAAATGTGGGGGTTTGATTTGATTTGTTCTATAGCTAACGGCAATAAAAGACAATAAACTAAATAAACGGATAAAACAAATATTAAAAGGGTGCTAAGATGGTCGGTTCACTGTAGTTTCGGCGGCAGTATACTAGGTAGGTCTAAAACAAACACGTGAGACGGGAAAATAAGAAATCCTCTCGGTCCATTCTTACAGGTAGCATCTTTCGATCTCGCTACAGGTCCCTAATATCACTAATACTAACTTTCGTCCTGAAAAGTGACTAAAAAGGCTAAATTAACTCATCTCTCGATCTCATTAATCTAGTCGTCTTAATTAGGTAGCCTATTTCCCTTCCCTATCTTTCGATCTTTATTGGGTCGGTCAATTCCTAAACATTCAACTAGTCGCGTGCATTCGATACGTCAAACATAGCAATTAAATTAATTAAAATGAAGTAAAGCTCACGTGGCCAGTCGATCGACCAGGGACCCCAGTCGATAGACCATGGCGCGATTTAGGTCGTGCTATTCTAATGCCGCCTACACTACAGATTCCCTACATCCTAGCACAAGGTATTTAGCTACTCATACTCATGATAAAAACAGCAATAAACTTAACAATTAAAACATTCGAATTCATACTTAAATTGATTAAACGAACGATTAACATGAAACGATAAATTGGCTTCGGGAGATCTAACCTAGCAATCCTATACTACGAATGAAAGCAACAACTGAGTAATAAAACAGATGAATACCGTGTTGAGGAATTGCAGAAGAAAGATCAAAACCGAATGCGAAACAAGACTTTATTAAAGGAAATAATCTAAACTAATGTATATGTAGAACTTGATAATGAAACTGAAGTAAAGCTTGATAATCATTCTGAAAACCTAAGCTACGTTATATAGGAATATACGCAACACTTATTCCTGAAAACCTAACTACTATGGGCTTCTTAATTCTCGTTCTATTAATTCACGTTAAAATTAGCGGCTTGGTCGATCGACCATGCAAGGCAGTCGATCGACTGCTCTTCGCTGAACAGTAGCTACTGGGACTCGTGGGTTGGTCGATCGAGCATGGAGGCCAGTCGATCGACTGCTTTAGCTGATAGTCCGCTTCTAATTCTTCATAAAATTATCTTTCAGGCCTCGAAATGCGCACCAAGCTCGTTCCTTAAGTAAATATTTCATGTCAAATGCAATGCAAGATACTCAGGGACGGATTTAGCTCAATATCTACTCATTTCCGCATAAATCTGCAATATTACATAAAAATACGAAAGTAGACGAAATGGGGCAAATAGTAGCTTTAAACTACATAACTGAGCTCTGAAATGCGTGTAAAATAGGGTGTAAAACATCATATAAATGACACGCATCAAACTTTCCCAAACCAAACCCTTGCTTGTCCTCAAGCAAGAACTAGGCTCGATCCTAAAACCTAATGGAACGAGTTCAATCTCAGAGCGAAATGCAAACTGTAAAGCCTAAACCAATTTAATGCAACAACCAACAATCAATTAGCAATGTGAATCATGCAAACGAGTTATGTAGTCGTTAAAAACTGTTGAACCGTCAACTGTAGAGACTTATCAAATTGGACTCTCACGGGTCGCTCAGATCACTCAATAAATACAGGTGAGTATATGTAAAGGATAAAAAGAAGTAATATTGTAAAGACTCTCACCTAACTACGACCTATAAGGACATGCCTGCAACCTAATATGAAAATGATCTCTACAACCGTGCATATGCATTCCAACCAAATAGAAGACCATGACACATGCCGAGGTAAATATGGATATGTGAGGTAATGGGTAAGAAGAGGCTAAGATGAATTTGGACAAAAACAGAGTTAAAAGCCAAGCTAGTAACTAAGGGAACCAAATTATGACAACATCCAATTCTTGCTCAAAATTCCAACAAAACGAATGCTAATAGCAACCACAAATCTCACAATCTCCATAGTTAATCAACTCCCCATAAGATATGAATGCAACATGGGAGCAAAAATCGCCATTTAATAAAGACTTTGAATTATGCGATTTGATTTTCTTTTTCTTCTCGGGCATCAGTCGATCGACCAATGAGGCCAGTCGATCGACCGTCCTCTACAGTACACATACGTTCCTTTTTCTCTTTTTTTTTTTTTCTTTTCAATTCTATATTTTTTTTCTTCTTCCTTTCCTTCCTTTTTCATCTTCCCAACATCATCTCAAAAGAGCATTTGCAGCCAAAAATGAAGTGACAATCCCAACAACTAAACTACTAGCTTGACAAAGGCAGGCTAAATGTAGGATGTAGTTAACGGGACAAAAAGGCTATTTTTGGCAGTGTGGAGCTTATGGGAAAAATGAATAAAGGGGACCTCTTCCACATGTGTCAACTAACCACAAACCGAATGCATACAGGTATTAAGCAGATCAAGTTCATATTTATGCACATTGATCTAACATGTCTCATAAGGAGTAACTACTCACAATCCTAGATAAACTGGTCATGAATGTCACCAGTTATAGGGTCTAAACCTCAGAAAATATAAGTAGGTTGCCTAAAATCTAAGTCAAGTCTCAAGTTCAGCAAGAAATTTAACAAAAACTCGTAGACTATGCATATACGATTCTACTAATAAATGTCAATTAAGCACGGCTTAGGCATAAACAGCTGAAAATGCAATGTCATCATTGAAATACTACCGTTCCGACTCAACCTATATGCTAAAATAAACATGCAATTTTTTGAAATTTTTGAACTTTTGCAATTTTTTTTTTTTTTTGAATTTTCTGTATATATAAGAGAAATGAAATAAACAATACAAGACAAAAACTAAACGTGAATGCAAAACAGAATGAATGCAACGCAAAACCCTTCCCTAAACCAAATCACACAATGTCCCCATTGTGCAAAATCATGAAATGAAATAAAAGGAAAACGGGAATTTGCGTGAAATTAACTACATAAGACATGAAGTAAGAACTCGGAAACTCACAAGACTTTAAGCGCGGCAAAAGGAAACCTCCCCAAACCAGCGTGAGCTAGGAGGTTTCAGTAGCCAGCAGTGCTACCAATAAGTACCTGAAAAGATAAATAATACCACGTGTAATTCCGAGAAAGCAATTTATAAAGCGCAAAATTATGTGGAAAATAAAGAAATGGAAGAAAACATAAATGAATTGGAGAAAAAAGTGGAGAAAAGACTCCCTCAACTCCGCAAATCGACCAAACTCAGCAGCGGAATGATCGAAAAACAAGTACAACAGCGAAAGCGGTTGATCGACCACATTACCCAGTCGATCGACCAAGGTGAACAGGAACAGAAGCTCCTGGAAATCGCAGCTCAGACGATCGACCATAAGGGGCAGTCGATCGACTGGAAAACCTGCTGTAACTTTCTGATTTCCTTCAATTAGCTCAATAAATTGAGCTATCAAGGTCTATAAACCTGTAAATACACACAATAACGCACCCAAAATTGCACAAAACCCAAAGCAAAAGTCTAAAGTGTATAAACTCCTAAGCAAACTTATTAAAATGCGAAGTCTCGCGCACACAAAAGCAATAAAAAGAGTTTAACGAAAGCAAGAAAATGTTTGTAAAGTCTTTGATCAACTAATAGTTGATCAAGAACGGCCACGGAATGGCCCACTTGCTCGGCTTCTGGCTACAAGAGGTAGCCTCTACAGTGCTCATCTCCTCAGCTGTACTCTTTTCAACTCCAACATCCGCTAAACGCAACGGATCAACGGCTTCAGCATCTCCCCAATCAATGACCTCTTCTGGCTCATCAGAATCCAAGTCGGACTCCGTCGCTTTGACTGGCTCATCATCGGGCTCCTCATTAGTGCCATAGCTAAGACATCCTAGACCGCCTCTTTGAACGATTGGCTCCTTCACAGCTGAAGCAACATGCGGCTCTTCCTTCCCCAAACCAGCTCCTGCAAAATCCAAAACAGAAGAATCTTCCTCCAATTTGCTCCCAATCTGGGGCGGAGGTGTTATAGCAGAAACAAGCATAGAAACAGGCATGACAGGAAGCACAAAATAAGATTTCTTCTCAGAAACCGTATTACAAGTGACTAGCCACATGGGGTCTTTCTTCTTAGCCGTCTGGGCAAAGACAATGGAATGCGTCCCTACTTTAAAAGTCAGAGTACCTGAGCCAACATTTATAACTGCATCAGCAGTGTGCAGAAATGGTCTACCCAATATGATAGGAATGTGGGCATCCTCGGGCATATCTAGTACAACGAAGTCAACAGGGAAAAAGAACTTTCCTATTTGCACAGGAATGTCCTCTAAGACTCCTATAGGCTGGACCGCAGATTAGTCAGCCATTTGTACTGTCATGTTGGTGACTGCAAACCTAGTCAATTTCAACTTCCTAGCAAGACTCAAGGGCATTACACTAATACTGGCTCCTAGGTCACACAAGGCCTTCTCAATAGAAAAGGTGCCAATACTACATGGAACGGAAAAGCTACCTGGGTCTTCTAGCTTATGGGGTGCAGTGTGGGTCAAATAAGAGCATGACTCCTCAGTTAGTGCGACAGAATGCACAGTTTCAAGTGACTTCTTTTTAGACAAAAGTTGCTTCATAAATTTCATGTAAGCAGGCACTTGATTAACTAACTCAAGAAAAGGAACTTGTACGTTTAGGCTACAAATAACATTTTCAAATTTATTAAATGATACCTGTTCCTTCGTCGGCACCAATCTCTCTGGATAGGGAGCTGAAAGAAGTAACTTAGCCCTCTCCTCTAAGTCTCTAATGCCGGCATCGGTGGATTTAGGCTGAAAATCCACTACCTTCTCTTTGTTGTAGCTTGACCCTTCTTCAGACCGTCTCAAAAATGATCCATTAATCGTCATCGGGTCATATTTCGGAACCGGGACTGACCCATCAGCATTTGGGTCTTGCCTCAATATTTTCGGAGTCGTCGTACCCCGAAACAAGTGGTCCCTCAATTTGTCTAGCATTGGAGGACGAAAAGACTCACCATCAGCAGCGTTATCAATCGATCGACCATGTAGGTCAGTCGATCGACTGACATCTACAGGACCAGAAGCTACTGTATCTCGCGGACTGGTCGATCAACTGGGTATATCAGTCGATCGACCGATATACCTTGTAATCGTCTTTTTCTTTCCACTGTTCGTTCCAGCCTTCTTCTTACTCGGTTCCGCCTCATCTTTTTCAGCGATATCCTCAACCATAGCGGGTCCATCAAGGGTAGACCCACTCCTCAAAGTAATGGCATTAAGGGTCTCCTTTTGATCCGTCTGCGTCGGTAAATGTCCCGGAGCTCGAGTTGTATTCTTGCTTGCTAATTGAGCAATTTGGCTCTCTAACATCTTCATCCCGGCCTCTCTAACTTGAGACTCTTTCAGCAACAAGTTTTTCAATTCGGCAAATTCGGAGCCTTAGGACTGCTGCTGCTGCTGAGGAACATACGGAGGCTTTTAGAACTGTTGTTGCTTATGAGGGGGCACATAATTCTCATTCTTCTTTCTGTGTGGAGGTGGAGTTGGATTCAGGACATTTTGGCTACTCCACCTCAAGTTAGGATGGGTATTTGGCTCAAAATAAGTGTTTGTCTGCCTATAATGTTGAAAGGCAGCACAAGACTCATAGGGATTAGGACAGTTGTCTGAAATATGTCCTTCTCCTCCACATCTCTTGCACGAAAGGACCGTCTCAAAACAAAGATTCACATGATAGATCCCTCCTTTTGAAGCTCCTCCCAACTCGTACTTATCAAACCTCGCCGTAAGAGCCTCTAATGCAGCTACAGAAGGGGATTCAGCACTTCTCCTTTGATTTCCCCTGGAATTCCCATACTCAGCCTTATGGGTGGCCAAATCATCAATAATTTTCCACCCCTTAGTCTCTCCAACATTCTCCTGGAATCTGCCACTAGCTACCGCATCCAGGATAGCTCTCTGATCGTCATAGAGCCCATTATAAAATTGATTGCATAGACTCCATTTTTCGAACCTATGATGTGGAATGGTTCGCACCAGCTTCTTGAAACGGACCCACGCCTCATGAAAGTTCTCATCAGGACCATGTTTAAAGCTCGTGATCTAAGCTCTAATGGCATTAGTCTTTGAGGCAGAGAAATATTTCTTGTAGAATGCTAGGGCCAAAGAATTCCAGTCAGTGATCCCATTAGCAGCTCGATCCAAGTCTCTATACCACTCCCTTGTAGCATCACGAAGAGAGAATATAAACATAGTTTCCTTCACTTGGTCCTGGGTCACACCGGTTGGTGGGGGTATGGAACAGCAATAATCGATGAATGTCTCCATGTGCTTAGCTGCATCTTCATTTGCAGCTCCCCCGAATTGGTTCCTCTCAACTAGGTTAATATAAGAAGGCTTTGGCTCTAATTTTCTGTCCTCCCCTGGTAATGCGAATCCTTTATAAAGGTTCACAAATTGTCGACTCCGAGTGATCAAGCTATACTTGCTTCTTCAGCCATGACTGGAAAATCTGGAGATATGACGGTCTCAGCTGAAGAAGTGGAAACAGGAGATGAATGTGGATCCTCCTCAAATAGCTCGTTCTCGTAGTAACTAGACAGAGTACTCAGCTCTTCCTCTGTCGGCAATACTCTAGATGATCGTCTCAACTCACGCAAAGTCTTCTCAATCTCGGGATTGAACGGTAGTAATTCACCACCCTGTGACCTGCGCATAAGAAGAAACTACAAATAGAATATAAGAATAGTTTAAGGAACAGGTGTCCCTTAAACTAAAAAAAAATACTAAAAATAAAACAACTAAAAATTTTAAACAATTGCCTCCCCGGCAACGGCGCCAAAATTTGATGTCCGTCGTTGTGTGCACCAAAGATAAAATTTATAATACCTATTAAAACTAACAGAAACTAGTGGTAACAGGGTCGAACCACAGGGAGGCGATGCAATTATTAGTTGTCTAATTTTAAGTCCAAGGTAACAAATGTGGGGGTTTGATTTGATTTGGTCTATAGCTAAAGGCAATAAAAGACAATAAACTAAATAAACGGATAAAACAAATATTAAAAGGGTGCTAAGATGGTCGGTTCACTGTAGTTTCGACGGCAGTATACTAGGTAGGTCTAAAACAAACACGTGAGACGGGAAAATAAGAAGTCCTCTCGGTCCATTCTTACAGGTGGCATCTTTCGATCTCGCTACAGGTCCCTAATATCACTAATACTAACTTTCGTCCTGAAAAGTGACTAAAAAGGCTAAATTAACTCATCTCTCAATCTCATTAATCTAGTCGTCTTAATTAGGTAGGCTATTTCCCTTCCCTATCTTTCGATCTTTATTGGGTCGGTCAATTCCTAAACATTCAACTAGTCGCGTGCACTCGATTCGTCAAACATAGCAATTAAATTAATTAAAACGAAGTAAAGCTCACGTGGCCAGTCGATCGACCAGGGACCCCAGTCGATCGACCATGGCGCGATTTAGGTCGTGCTATTCTAATGCCGCCTACACTACAGATTCCCTACATCCTAGGACAAGGTATTTAGCTACTCATACTCATGATAAAAACAGCAATAAACTTAACAATTAAAACATTCGAATTCATACTTAAATTGATTAAACGAACGATTAACATGAAACGATAAATTGGCTTCGGGAGATCTAACCTAGCAATCCTATACTACGAATGAAAGCAACAGCTGAGTAATAAAACAGATGAATACCGTGTTGAGGAATTGCAGAAGAAAGATCAAAACCGAATGCGAAACAAGACTTTATTAACGGAAATAATCTAAACTAATGTATATGTAGAACTTGATAATGAAACTGAAGTAAAGCTTGATAATCATTCTGAAAACCTAAGCTACGTTATATAGGAATATACGCAACACTTATTCCTGAAAACCTAACTACTATGGGCTTCTTAATTCTCGTTCTATTAATTCACGTCAGAATTAGCGGCTTGGTCGATCGACCATGCAAGGCAGTCGATCGACTGCTCTTCGCTGAACAGTAGCTACTGGAACTCGTGGGTTGGTCGATCGACCATGGAGGCCAGTCGATCGACTGCTTTAGCTGATAGTCCGCTTCTAATTCTTCATAAATTATCTTTCAGGCCTCGAAATGCACACCAAGCTCGTTCCTTAAGTAAATACTTCACGTCAAATGCAATGCAAGATACTCAGGGACGGATTTAGCTCAATATCTACTCATTTCCGCATAACTCTGCAATATTACATAAAAATACGAAAGTAGATGAAATGGGGCAAATAGTAGCTTTAAACTACATAATTGAGCTCTGAAATGCGTGTAAAATAGGGTGTAAAATATCATATAAATGACATGCATCATTTATGTGGATCGTAGTTTAGGTGAGCATCTATATTTTCTCTTCTCTTACATTCATATGTTCACCCTTTGCTTCATGAGAGAAGAGTGACCCGTGAGAGTCCGATTTTAAAGGTTTTGCAAGGTTGACGGTTCAGCTTTTTTATGGACATCCTATAACTCGTTTGCATTTGACTGATTTGCTATAAGTGTTAGTTCGCTGCATTAAATTTGTTTAAGTGGCCATTTGTAGCTAGCTCTGAGTTTTCTTATCCGTTCCTTAGTTTGCATTTAGTTTACTCGAGGACGAGTAAAGGTTTGGTTTGGGGAGATTTGATGCGTGCATTTTATATAGTCTTTATAAGCCTTTTATGCACGTATTTCCATGCGATTCTCGTGGTTTTATGCTACGAAATACTCCGAATATGCTACTTTGGTTTGTTTTGCTTTATTTGCATGAATGGACCTGAAAGTGGTGGAATCGAGCCTTTTATCGTCCGTTTTGCATACATTTAGAAGATGAGTGGATTTGGAGCGGAGATTCTACTATCTTGCGACGCGTGAAGTCATTTCGGAAGCTAAATAAACAAGTCGAGGCTGAAACTAACAAAACAAGTAGCTGGCTGAGTAAAATATCACTTGTTCGGAAGCTTTTGTGGTCGATCGAGCACTTTTGAAGAGAATAAGACCTCGATCGAGTATTATATTTACTCGATCGAAATGGTTTTTTTAGGGTTTCCTCGATCGAGTGGTTTATCTACTCGATCGAGATGTTTTTGTTGGTTTTTGTTCGATCGAGCAGTTTCAAATGGCTCGATTGAGTGATTTACTTTAACACACGGGTTAGCTAGTCCGTGATTAGGTTTAAGTTTGTAAAATCCCGCTTCCCTATATAAAGGAAGTTGGGATTAGATCATAAGGATCTGGGACGTTGTTCCTTGATGACTCTATCACACTTCATACTTTTCTTTCTCTCCTCTCACTGTTAAACATCTCTTTTCTTTGTTCTTTCCCGGATCTTATTCTGTAATTTTCCCTTTCCCTTTACTCTCTTTATTTAATGTTTGTTACTTTCTTATCTTTTGTTCTTGCTTTACTTTTACCTATGTCTAGCTAATTACCCTGCTAGGATTTAGGGGAGTCGATGAATCATTGTTAATTGCTAATTAGGTTTATAGATCGTTCGTTGTTGTTAAGTCTATGTTGTTAATCACGACCTTAAACTGTATCTAGCTATTTGAATCGATGCATTTAGCCTTTTCAACCTTGGTAAGCCTTGACCTAGACTGGAAGGTTGGAAGGGGTGAGACCCGCAGTGAACAATAGGATGCTTTAGTGAGGGCGGAAGCTAAGCTAATAATATTTTAGGGCGAATTGAGACCGGAAGGAGATATTCGTTGCTCCTTAGACCGACACATCGACCGATCTTTACCTTAGCTGCAATAACCTAACATTCATTGATGACCCGACAATCCTAGTTTTCTCTCTCTCTTGCTAATTCCTCTTATCCTTAATTCTCTTCCCTTAATCTTGATTAGTTTAGTTCAAACAATTAAAACCCCCATCCTGTGACCATAGACAGACCGAATTGACAAGTAGATAGTGACCGCCCTCCTGTGGAGATCGACCCTACTTACCGCTGACTTCTGTTAGTAGTAGCTAGGTATTTATTTTTGGTACCTGACGATGGTATCAAGTATCAAGCTTCGGAATCATATGTTTCAAGCCAACCTGCCTCATCAGCCTCTCGGGGAAGATGCATATCATAAACTCCAAGCCAGGAATGCGCACTGATCGAGTAGGATCCAAAGACGATACTCCAGTAACAAACTTGAGATGCCACCATGGTACAATCCATCTAATCAGGGGACCATCCTCGTTCTTCAACTTGTTCTCCCAATAGTTGCAAACCCGAGTGAAGTCCACCATGTAAAGCCTGGTCCTCATTGCAATTGAGCGAGCATGATAAGCAGGAACATTAACAGGGGGCTCGATCAGCCGTAGACGCTCCATAAGGCAAACCAACCAAAGCAGGCATTAGTATCAAAAAAAAAAAAGAAAAAAAGGAGTGTATTCTTTTACCTGCAAAATGATGGGACTTCCTAAATAAGGAAGGTCGCGATTGGCTTTCTTTTTATCCAACACCTGTAGGATCTCTTCTAAACACAGGCAAGCTGGGCTCCTGCGCAGCTCCATTTGCTCAACTAAGCTCAAATAGCTAGGATCACCTCTCATATCCTCATTAATATGCCCTTGGAGGACATAACCATGCAATAGGCAAAACCCAAATGCCCTACGCCTCACAACATGGGAGATGGAAGGGTCTGCTCTATTTATGCACCGATCGATGAAATCAAGCATTCGGACTCCCTTTGAGGTCACAAGACGGTCAACCTCAGCTCTTGTCAATCCAAGCAAATCCCTAAATTTGTTTTTATACCCTTGAGAAGTAGAGGATATAGCAGGCATATGTTCTGGGTCCCAACCGCCAATTGCAGCAATTTCTTCAGGAAACGGACAGATATCGCCTCCGGGGAAGGCAAACACGTGGAAATTTGGGTCCCAATACTCAAGACAAGCATCCAAGAACGGTTCGACGTCTATATTTATACTAAAAGCTGTTTCCTAAAATATGTCAGGACGAACACACTGGGGAAAGGGCGCAGCACGTGTTGCGCCTCTTCCAACGGACGCAACTCGTGTTGCGCCTCTTCCTCAGAGTTTTGTTTTGTGATTTTCCGCGTTGGATCTTTCCTAATTCCTTAAGCATAATTTCCTATTCATATGGGTTATTATTTTTGGTAATTCCGTTGAACTACCATATTTCGAGTTTCCTAATCTTATGGGCACGCTTTTCGAGGCAAAATCGGCATTTTCGTCATACAAGCACACTTACCCATTTCTTTTTAATTTTTTCTTTTTTGGGGAATCATTTCACCAACTTAATTATTTATTTTCAAACTTACCCATTTATTTTTATTTTTTCTTTTGGGGGAATCATTTCACTCCCGTTTTATATTACATTTCAAATTTATACGTTTCTATTTTCATTTTATTAGGGGGTAACCCTCCCTGCCGTCCGGTCATTTTCTTTTCTTTTCTTTTTTGGCAATTTTTTTGCATTTTCTTCGAGTCTTTGTCTTGCGCTATCTAGGCCATGTGTACAAATATGTGTTTTATGTGAATTTCTATGTAAATTTCGGCAGCATGACGGCATAAACCGTCATCTATCAAACCTGTTCAAAGCTAACCTGTAGGTACAAACAAGGCAACCCAGCAGCAAAGGCACTCAGGCCGCTATATATACAACCAAAGGGAAATATATACACCAAACTGGGGGCTCGTGCCCGAAATAAAGTTCAAAAGTCCAAAATAAAAGTCCTAAAATGTACAGAAGTGTGTGCGGTACAGCCAACAACAAAAACAACAAAACAAACAAACTACTTCTAGTCGCCGCCTAGCTCAGTACCTCTCGCCTCGAGAGCAGCGATCTCGGCGTCGCGGACGTCCAACTCCCTCAACAGGCGAGTTGTCTCCTCCCGGGACTGCGCTAGCTCTCGCTCCAAGTCGCGCTCCCTCTACAAATGACAAGAATTGGCTCATGTCAATCATTTCAAACATAAAGAAAGTTAGAAAGTTCAAAAACGAAGTAAACGGAAGGTTCATACCTGACGTCCTCGACCGCCAGCAAGTGCCTCGACGAAAGTATCCCGTAGCCGGTTGGCTACCCTCCACAAAGCCACGAATCGAGATGGCGCTACCTGCATTTCAATAAACAAGGATTCTCAATGATTGGACAAGAGCTAAACAAATGTATTCTTATATAAAGGCTAATTAAGTTGGGGAACTTACCCTTCGGATCAGATGCTGCCACTCGTCCAGGCCAGCATCTGTCACCGCCTCGCCAAAGTTGCGAAGCTCGGAGATCGTCGTCATCCCCACCGCATCAGTATACTCGAGGGTCTTTGGGTACGCTGGGGGCTCGACGCCCGCCGCCTCAACCTCCTGCAAAAATTCAAATGGTTTCCATTAATCGATGATCATTCATCTTGTTTTCAAGCCAATCGAAATAAAAGTACAGCACTCATCACAACCGGCCAGCACGCCAACTTCCGGTAGAGGAACGTGGAGTAGTTCTCGTCAGGAAGAAGGAGAGCGTCACCGCCAACGTCTGCCAGGTCAGCCTCCCTCTCAGCATCGGAAGGCTCCCTAAACATCGTCCGAGGAGGATCGATAGGGACCGTGAAGACATCTCGAGAGCACTGGCGAGTCAAACGCTCGCCCAAGTACCATACGGGACCCATATACGCCCTTAGCAGCAACCGGCTCGAGCTCCTAGGTCGAAGGACCTCGGCCACAAAAGGAGAGGCACCAGTGTAGTCCGCCCAAGGCCTGGATACCCACTAAGATAAGCAAACAAGAGGTCGTTCTTATGATCAGTTCTAAAAGAAAGCGATGAGAAAGCAAATAAAGGAAAGTGATACTCATGCCACTCAGCTGCAGGGCGTTCACGTCCCGTCGACAGACGTCGTGAGAAGAACGCTGACTCTTCTTATGATACACCACCCAATACCTCACAACGGGATAGGCTCTCTCCCATGGCTCCGTCCTCTTGGGCGCGAAGCTCGGAAAGTAGGAGTACACCCACGCCTGTAAAACAAGGTTATCAATAACGATCTTTCGTGATTCGATAAGGAGAGGAAATGATCTTTCATGATACGAAATGAAGGTTCATACCTCCAGCAGCAGTCCAAGACCAACAGTGGCAGGAGAAGTCCCCTTCTCCACCACCTCAGGACGAACCATGGCCCTCATGTAGCGAGTGAGGACCACAAAGCCGGGAGTGACCCAGTACCAACGGCCTAGGCCACTCAAGTCAGAAAGGAATGGAAGAAGCTTCGTCGATAGCCTCTCCCCCTTGTCTCCAAGGTAGAGTGAGGACAAGAACCACCAGAGCCACAGACGAGCTCTCTGCTCCGCAGTACAAGGAGGAGGGGCCGTCTCCCTCCCATTGATCGTCACCACCGTCGGGACCTTGCCAGCAAAGTAGTCCCTGACGTAGGAACTCGGCACCAACCCGGGAACCGTAGCAGCTTTTTCCGCCAGGTTCCAACCAATCAAACTCCTAGCCTCAGCCGAGTCCACTCTCATGGCTGTCTCCGGCCACACCACAGCCTCGGTCCCACACGGCAAGCCAGAGATCATTCGTAATCCTCCAACGTGACCCCAACCTCGCCAAAAGGCATGTGAAAGGTCGAGGTCGTGTCCCATAACCGATCAAGGAAAGCTCAAATAAGGTAAAGGTTAGCCCGAATCTTCCTTCCCTTGATGTCCCTCCACGCTCGTACCAAGGCTCCAAAAGCTCCCAACTCGATGATGGTCTGCTCCTCCGCTGACAGCCTCCCGTAAGCCTCCATCATCGTATTATAGCCCGAAAAGGACCTGATGTTCCCGGGCTCCTATTTTGATTCAAAGTAAGAGCTATCTTTAGCTCGAATGAAAGAGAAAAGGAATAGCAAAAGAAGGGTAAATGAAAGAATGGTGGATTCGATTTACCAAGCTCTTCACCGTCCTGTAGGACTGGTAACTCTCCGCTGCCCAGATGCGATATCGGCTATCCCATTTATCAGCCCACTCGGGTGCTCCCCTCAGCTGATGACCGCCTTGTACGACATTGGTCCGCCTCGGGGCCTCCTCCTCAACAACCTCCTCCGCGGCCGCCACTGCAGCAAAAGCCTCCTCTAACGCCTCCTCAAACGTAAGAGAAGGGTCAAAACAGTATCCACATCCATGGGAGTCCTCCATGACGTAGAAGCCTCATTACCTGCAAAATTAAAGTGAATTAGGCCGCGTCAAGTGACGACGAGCCTTAATTAGGGGATTTTCAAGCTTTCAAAGCTCCGAAATCACTCTTTTCTCGCCATCCTTGGCCATTTATCCCAAAACCCAACAGCTCATGTGGTAATATAGGTCAAGTCAATCCTAAGTTCAAGCCTAGTCATGGGTTCGAGTCGGAATTTCGACAGCATTTCGTTATTTCGGCGATTATGCCTTAGAAAGGTGTTCTGAAAAAGCCGTCACAAATCAAAATTCCGAGATAGTAGGAAGTTTACCCATCACACAAGGATTCCAAATATCATGTTTCGTCGCGAATGGGCAATCCTAAGGCTATTTTCAAAGCAATTTACGACTCAGCGGTGAGACCGTCACAAATTCACTCAAATGCTCAATGCTCGATGAAAATTCGAAATGAATACATGGTTATGATCCTTATACTATCAATTATCCATTTCTAATGTCAATTTCACAAAGAAAATTCATTTGGGGGAAAAAGCCCCAAATTTTCGAGTTATTTGGGTTGAAAACCCTAATTTTTTCGACTCAAATCAAGCAAATACGCATGATTAATGCAAGAATAATACACATACCTCTATTAGTCATGGCAAATGCAAGATTTTGATCAAATTTTGACAAAAAATGGTTGGAATTTGAGAGAGTTTTGAAGAAATTGTGTTTCGAAATTATGAAATAAAACACGATTTTTATCGAGTTTTTACTCAGACAGGGACACACCCAGGAAAAGACGCAGCAGGTGCTGCGCCTCTTCCAAGAATTGCAGCTCTTGCTGCGCCTCTTCCTCAGCTTCCCTCCAAATCAATTTTCGAAAATTCGTTATAAGTTCGTTATTTGTGGGCCCATCTTTGGTGCGCCTCTTCCTCAATGCCATATATCGTATATTTGGTCCGTTTGATATTTATTCTTCGTCCGGACCCGTATTTTCGAGCCAACTGTGAACCGTCGCAGTACTTTATCAAGACCTCGTTTGCCACAACGAGCGAAAATCCTCTGATAGATGTTTTGACACGCCTCGATTATGTTCCCCCAGCGAGAGTTCAAGACAGCCAATTGTCCCTCTCAACACGTGGAGTTCAACATCAATCTCAAGTTTTTACCGAAATTTGTTTGAAGACCGACCCAAGCAGATTTCTCCCAGCAGTTCCTACCGACGTCCTGCTGCCCCCTTTTAATCCTTCAATCTTACGTTTCGTTTCCCCTTGGAGTCCGACAGAGTAAGGGTCTCAAGGAATCTCAGGTATGGTCTCTTCTTATAGCTGGCGAGCCTCCTTACATAGTCTA
This sequence comes from Silene latifolia, assembly GCF_048544455.1. Taxonomy (NCBI): domain Eukaryota; kingdom Viridiplantae; phylum Streptophyta; class Magnoliopsida; order Caryophyllales; family Caryophyllaceae; genus Silene; species Silene latifolia. The sequence goes on along the minus strand of NC_133531.1, from coordinate 88,205,407 downwards.
ATGGACTTTAAATGACCCTCCCCGATAGTCAACAAACTCTAAAATGTTCCCAACGACAGGTCTTTGGCTCAGATCCCTTAAGCCGCCTCGCGTCGTCAGGTTGTAATCTTCGATTGACCTGATGGCTATACTTTGACTTTCGCCTTGTCCAAGCCTCAGTCAAAGTGGGGGCTCTAAAGATACCTCATTTCTGCACCTCCCGCAAGCTACCCGGTGATGATTGGGCTGCATGTTTGGTACACGGAACGATTTATGATAGTTCGTAAGTTTATCATCAAGTGATAGCTCAAATACTCGTGTGTACCCCTTGGTCGTCATCTACGCGCCGTTACGGTCGTTTTGACAGTAATTAGAGTACATTTGGAGTCCGGGTCAAAAAACCGTCGTCATTTTCTAATAACCGTTTAAAATGCCGAGTCAGAATATTCTGAAATGTTCCGGATATTTCTATTCCATATTTTCAATCTTTTAATGTTTTGGTAAAGTATTTCCCGAAATTATATTATATATAATAAGGAAATTAAGATCAACCGCAATTCCATAATAGAAACGCGGAAAATCTTTCTTCCGCAGGAGGAAACCCTTGGGGAAAGGACGCAGCAGGTGTTGCGCCTCTTCCAAGAGACGCAGTTGTTGCTGCGCCTCTTCCCCAGCTCCTTTCTGCGTATTTTAAGATCTTTTCGAGATTTACTTCCAAAGTTTCTCCGAAACCCTAATTCCTCTGTGTGATTAGTATAAATAGAGACCTTCGTTCCTAATATTTCTCACGCGAGTGTCCGCCCTTCTCTTCTCTCTTTGCATTCTAAGACCACGCTCTTGCTTTTTGGCGTCTACGTGCTTGAACTTTTGACCACGTAAGCTCGGATCCTTCTGAGTACCAGCCTCGTTTTGCATGACCGACCAATTTGACCAACACCACATCAATCAACTTAATCAATCTTGTTTAATTTCCTCTGAAAGGGCACTTTCGTTGTACATTCGAGTCGAGCATCACTAAACGTTAACTTAGTTAATCTCGTTTCGTCAAACATGTAAGTCTGAGGGTGTAAGTCCCATCTTTTACTATTGTACTTTATTTTTGTAATCATTATTGTAAGATTTACGTCGAAAATATATTCAAAACCGATTTACAAAACCTTTATTCAAACCCTTTTTACCTATTAATGGGAGACAGATGTCGAGAAGGAACGCAGCAACTGCTGCGCCTCTTCGAAGGGACGCAGCACCTGCTGCGCCTCTTCCTGAGACTGCCGCAGTTCCTGCTTTCCTTCTTCTTGCTTCGTCTTTTGTTTAATTCGTCTGTCTATTTTTGTTTCGTCTTTGCTTGTTCTTATTTCATTGGCATGATAATTTTAACATATAATTCGTTAATAATTTATCACTTTAAATTCCCGACTTAAACTCCAAGTAATTCATATTTGCGGGTTTTCGTCATTAAAATCAAATCCGGGTTCTGGAGATTCGATTCATCAATATCAAGTCTCTGAAATTAATCTTTTGTATATTTTTATCTGTTAATTATCGTCATCATCATCAATAGTTTAGCATTAATAACCTAATTAATTTGTTTTAGTTTGTTTATTTGTAATTAACCTTTTAATCTCGTAATTAATTTGTTCTAATTAGTTTCATCCCGTCTTTTATTGTTTTTATGACCAATTCACATGTAAATAATATATTAATCCACTTTTATCCGAGTCACATATCGATAATCAAGCATTAAATTACAAATGAATATTAACGATATGCAATTCCGGTTGCACGGCCAGAATTCACTTCAGGAACAGACGCAGTGAACATTGCGCCTCTTCCAAAGGACACGGCACTGCTGCGCCTGTTCCGGGTTGAATTATGCCCCTGAACTTTCGATGTTGCTTTGACATAGTTATTAGCTTACGTATTAATTAACTATTACTCGTATTATCACCTAATAATCTGTTCGTTTATTTACTTTCCCTTTTCTTTTCTCAAATTATCCGTTTTAAATGTATTTTCGACGTGGATCAATGAACCCGTTGTAATTATTGTAATTTTAATTATTGTATTTTATTGTATCTTTATTATTGTTTGTATGCTCTCACATGCAATTAACCTAAATCTCTACCTCGACATTAATGCATGTTAATTACGTGTTTACCGACTTAGTTAATTCTCACATGTTAGCATTAATCTAATGGATGTTGCATAGCATGCATATAACCTTCAACATATCGAGTATAGACGATTTTCCCTAATCATTAGTAGAGGCCGCTATCGAGGCGGGTGGGATTAGGTGCTTGATTAAAAGAGCTTCCTAATACGTACCATCACCCCTTACTCCAGATCTTTGTGAACATCCGTGTTCATATGCATCCACGAGAGTCATTCTAGACATAGAATGCTAAGGGTAACGAGTTCTTTGTGTTCATGTCACTACTTTGTGTCTTGACATGGCATGAGGTATTCAAACGGTTTCCAATTTTCCACAATAAATTGGTGGCGACTCCACAAATGCAAATCTTGCTCGTTTTCTCCCGAGCGACCCACGTGGGCCCGCGTCCATAACAGCTCCATGAATTTGTTGTGGTATTCTTCGACGGTCATCTCGTTGGTCGTCTTAAAAGAATCAAATTGGGATCTCATCTTGCTTCTAACATTCTCAAGTACAAAGGTATCTCTGAGTATACTCTTGAAGTTCTTCCAGGGAATGAAAGGCTCATCACTCAACTTAAAGGCTTTCTTCATTGTCTTCTTGTTCCTGTTCCACCATCTACTAGCCTTCCCTCTTAAAAAAAATCCAGCTTGGTCCACTCGCCTCCCCTCAGGACAAGATATCAAGTCAAATATATTATCGAATTCTCGGCAACATTCGCCCAGTAGGACCGGTTCTCTTGTGCCCTCATACTTAGTCGGATTGTATATGGCCACAGCTGCTCCAACCTTAGACGGATCCATCTCCTCCTTCTTGCCCTTCAAAGCTTCTGTCAAATCCTCATTCATCTTCATCAGCCTCTCAATCTTCTCAACTGACATTGATGTAGGGATAGATTTCTTTGGTGCCATTTAGTCTATTTAAGAATTAAACGAGAAAACATAAGCTTATTCTTAGGAAATTTGGTCATAGAGTTTAAAATTAAGGTCCCTGCATTCAAAACAACATGTGATTGACTGAACTAAACCAAGCTCAGCCAACCACGGTAACAACCGTCCCACGGCCACTCACGGTCGAGCACTACCACGGCCAGTGATGTCCTAATTCTTCCATGTAACATGTAATAAATACATCCATAGCTAATAACAAAATCTAATATGGTTTCAGGCAACACATTTCGCATATCACTAGACAGAAAATTTTCTACTTCACTTAACATGTCATTCACACAATTAAACATCCAATTTACTGTAGTACACATGCTCTTATCCCTACGTAAATTTCCATAAGTAAATTCACCGAATAGCTCGAATAATAATCCGTTAATAAAATTTCAGTATCACAACCGTCTTAACACATGGCCCTAGGCCAAATTCATTGTCACCAAATTATACTTACCTCCATCCTGGATCCTGCAACAAGGTTAGAAATTTCTAGCTTCAATTAACTATTGACCCATATTATTATAACTTCCTTTTTAATTACCCCACTCTCCATTATCCTTTCCAAGGTAACCGGTTCAAAACTGAGAGGGCCAAGGTACGAATTAAGGGCGCCTTCTTAACCGCACTAAGGGGGTCCTAACATCTTCTACCCGGGGTTCGTTTTATTAGACTCCTCCTAAGTTCATTATTGTTCATTGGTTAGGCCTTAGGAACATTCGCTCTGATACCACTTTGTAACACCCCCATTTATCTAAGAGCCTTGACTAGGCATTCACAGATAAATGGAACTGTTGCCATTTCAGTTTTCTGAGGCAGTGTATACACAAAGATAATAATTCAAAAAGGGACTTTATTTAAATAATTACTTTAAATGGATTTATTACAACTGAAACGATTAACTGAACTAAATATAAATTACATAACTCGCAGTGGAATAAATAAACAGTCTTAATGTAAAATAAATAAAGTCTGATCTAAGTGAACTAGACGCCTAGGTCCATCCTGCTCTCGTCCCATGCTCCCTTGCCAAGTTACTCAATACCTGTCAGTCAATCTGCTCCCCAATAATTGGTTTATCATAGGTGTTTACAGAAAATACTCTTAACCAAACGGTTGAGTAGAATAATTTAAACAACAGTAACAACAATAATAATATATGATATAATATGCAATGCAATTGAGCTCATCACCCGAAACTCCCGTTCATCCCGCCAATCCCTGGCCCGGGATAATCACAGCATCCCAACCTTTCGTTAAGGTATTCAAACATCCCATAGACAAGTCCTGCAGAACTAGCCTGGGGAAACCAATGCAATATGCCATGCCAATATATATATATATATATATATATATATATATATATATATATATATATATATATATATATATATATATATATATATATATATATATATATATATATATATATATAATCAATACTTCTCAGACACGAAGCTAAGGCATCCAACAATAATAGCAATAATACATCCAATAAAACAATAAATCATCCAATTTACATTATTCTCATAATTTGCACAAACTTATTAAACATGTCACAAGTTGAGTAGTTATCCTACCTGATTAGCAATCTAATAATAGCAAGTAATCCAATTAGTAAGGCTCTTTAACAAAATCGCCACCTAATCAATATAATATTATACACAAATTACTAATTGGTCTAATTACGAGAAAATATGTAAATAATATAGCAAATCTGTTCTCAAAAACGAACCAAATAACCTAGCCATACACGGTTTAAACCGTGTCCTCCACCTACCCTAACATCACGGTTTTACCTGTGTTCTCCCCCACAACAACCACCCATCACCACTGCCACCTCTACCCTGCAACACCCACTGACCAACCAACACCACCATCACCTCCACCTAATCACCAATAATCCGTGCCCTAACTGACACCATTATTAAACAACAACAACAACAACAACAACAACAACAACAACAACAACAACAACAACAACAACAACAACAACAACAACAAAAAACAACAACAACAACAACAACAACAACAACAACAACAACACAACCCGACACAAACGCCCACAAACACGGTTTTTCAACCCAACAACCACCTAGACAACACCAATAGTCACCACTGTGGCCTCCCTTGGCCCACGGTGAGACCGTCGGCAGCAGCTAAGGCCAAAGATACCGCCTTTATGCACAACACGGGTCCACAACATACACTACCCAAACCCTAAGTCATATACCACCCACGGTCAAACCACCACACCCAGCCGTCAACGCTGGTCTTAGGCCAGGTCACGCGGCAGTACAAGGATGGTGAACGGTATACGAAAATAATTAAAATATTAATTATAAGACGGATTAATTATAAGACGGTTTTAGGACAACATACATTGAGATGAATAAAGCTGATGATATCCTCCCTTCTTCTAATTCTCCCTCTCTCTTATTATTGGTGTTTATGAATTGTATGTGGAAAAGTGATTTATGCAGAAGGGTTACGTCTTATTTATAGAGAAAAGTGGTAGGTAGGAAGCTTCTAGGAAATTCCCTCTTTTATTATGTTTTTATTATTATTATTATTATAATTATTATTATTATTATTATTATTATTATTATTATTATTATTATTATTATTATTACCATTCTATTAATACTATTATTAGTAGATACAACCGTCACCGCATACTACCTATTTACACGTCCAACACGCCAAACCCGACTATCGTCCTTCTTATTTTAGTTTTATTATCTCCATCTTATAACATAATTCGTAAAATACACTTTAAATATAATTTTTATAAAATGCATTTTTCACATTTTACCGTTGACTAACCTTGACCTTACCTTAAAATATGGGTTATTACATAGGTTTAGTAGGGGTAAATGTTGGAGCTTGTGTCCTCCACAAATTAGTGTGATAACATTTGTAAATCTCTTAAAGGTTCACAAGGGTATACTTCGTATTTAATCAGTTGATTAACGATTACCTAATAACGGTTGGCTTGCTAGAAAGTTTGACGTTATTATCATACAGATGGCGGTGATCAACTGGTCCCTAAAGGTCACACCTAAAGGATGTGTTTGAGAGATGTGGTTATAGAAATGTAATCACATTGATGCCTTATATGACTAAACAGTTAGTCAATGTGTTGATGAGACGATTATTTAATGCCGATTAAATAATATTAGTTGAGACGAATTAACTGTCAATTCGTAAATTGAATATAATAAGTTATATTTAATTAAATGTATGTAATGTTAGCTTGGACGAATTAATATGTTAATTCGTAATTAAATGTAATCGGTTATATTTAACCAACAAGATGAATGTGTCATAGTGGTAATAGTAAGGGTACTCAAACCAAGAGGTTATGGGATCGATCCTCACTAAATAACAATTTATACATTTTATACATTTTTTTGTATACTACCAAAATAAGAAGATTTAATCTCCTTATTTTTGGTAGGTAAATAAAAAACCGAAAATAAGAGAAAGAGATCTCTTATTTCGGTTAGGATAGCCGAAAATAGGAAAAGAAATATCCCCCCCTTATTCTCACTTAATTTCGGATATAATAAGTGAGAAGGAGATCATTTCTAAACCTAATTTTTCAGCATTTCTCTCATCTATCTTCACACACACAAAACCCTAAATATTTTACAGAAAATTGGGGATCTCATTCTAGCAATTTGAGGGGGTATTTCTCGGAGCATCTTGGGTGCAACTAATAGGCGAATATCATTGCGATATTGTTCTTATGCCGAATTAGCAAGGACCAAAGGTTGATTTCTTCAATCCCTATTTTGTTTATGTAATTTAATTTTATGACTAGCATTCATCATCTTATAATTCGTTATAATCCTTATAATTAAAGGAATGCATACAGATAAATCCCACAAGTGGTATCAGAGCCAGGGCCATGAATTTTATTTTGATGATTTTCATAAAATTGGATGTAAACAATTTTAGAGTTTCGAAAAAAAAAAAAAATTGGCACGGCTGGAATTTTTTTTATGCCGATTTGAATTATTTTTTTTGCAACCGGTTATGTTCTTGTTTTGTTGTTTTGATTCCATTTGATTTATTAATATTATTGTTTTAATAGGTTAAAATAATAATATAATGAGTTTGTAGATGTGTTGATTTAATAGAAATAAAATTGACATGTAAATGGAATTGCTTAAGTTTTATTGATGATAAATTGTTTTTTGCTATATTATTTTTGGCATAAATGGATCTAAATTGTTGTTTAGAATCATGTTTCATAAATTTATATATTTAAATTATAAGATGAATATGTCAATCTTGTTAATAGCAACAATAAACGATTTTTGTTCATCAATATCATGTTTTTGCAATTAGGGCATTATGCCAAATGCAAAAGAGATTTTTTTGTTTTCTGTTACTGTTCACCGTGAACAGTTCATAAAAAAAAAATTCTGTTTTTTCTTGTCACGGTTTTTAGGGTTTGCCGAGATATTTTTTTTCTTTCCTTGGTTTTGTTTCGGTTTTGCTGAAAACAGTGAGTTATAAAAAAAAAATTCGTCTCGGTTACTGTTCACGTCTGGACAGATTAAAAAAAAAATTGTTTTTTTTTCGGTTTTAGCTGTAAAACCGTGAAAAGGCCTTTTTATTGGGTTGTTTCGGTTTTTACCGAGATAATTTTTAAAAAAAAAATTTTATTTTGGCCAATTAATTATTGTGAAGCGGTTCATAATTAAAAGATACCTAATTATTTTAAAGCAGTTTAAAATATTGATGGATTAAATTCATATTACAAGTTTAATATGAATTAAGATTAAAATTAATGTGATTAATTGAGGAATTGTCACTTAATTTGTTAATTTAAATAGGTGGTTTGGATAAATTAATCAACATAATTAAGGAATTGTGTCATGTATGTTTAATTTATTTTTAGTTGATGCATTTTATTTTTGTTGAATGAATCGTTGAATGAATTTATTTACGTATTTTTTTTTTGCAATCGGTTGTAATTTGTAATACTTAGTGTGGCCTTAGTCAAATTATGTTTTCGTAATGAAGGAAACATATTTTTTTATGTAATTATGAGATCTCGAATCTCCTTTATTTTTCTTTAGTTTTTGGTTTTTGAAATTAGAATGTAATAAATAGGTTTATTATGTAAATTTATTTATTGTAATTTTCAAAGAAGACTAAAGATGGAGATTGGAGCTCACTCCCGCTACATGGATCAAGATGGAACATCGAGACAAGCTTATCGGGTCCAAGGATGGATTCCAAATTTGTATTTAATGTTCATTTTGATAGGATAGGCCACACTAGGACTTTTTATTGTTTTTACATTTTTCATTCCTATTGTTTTTCATTCACATGGTAGTTTATGCATCATTTTCCGCCTAAAACCAAACCACCTACTACTAAAATGCATGAAAATTGACACATATAGGTTGTATGTTAGTTTTCATAGACATACAGATGTCACATGTTTATTAAGCCATCACCTTAGTTTATTCATTCACGCATGCTAGATATTAGTTCACTTAAAATGAATTAAAACGAAGTTGATGGGATCTTCCTCTAAAACGGAAATTGAGATTAGTCTTTATAAGGGCAAACAACTATGAATCCTTTCTTCGTCGGTAGGCATAATATGACCCCTTCTACGTTGGGTAAGTAGTTTGTGTTCACTTATTTTATCTCAACATTATAGTCCGAAGAGTTTCTCGTGATTATGATGGACTAAAGATAGAATTTACAGAAATTTATCGACCAAGAATTCTAACGGTAGAATTAGCTAAACGGTTAGCTTATCAATTTACAGATAATTGAGTCTTGGGATCATTTATATAATTCTTGAGGAAGGTCAATTGTATAAATGTTTTGAGTCTTCGCGTTATGACACTAGTTCATTAGACTTAAATTAAAATCGATGCACATGCTTATTATTTATTCTTCTTTTCGCAGTGTAGAAACACGTTTATTTTATCACATTACAACAAATGGTTGGAAATAACGAAATCCCAATGCCTAGTGCCACACTTGGACGCGAGTCCTGGCTGAAAGTTTTTATGGACAACATGAATCGACACGCGATCAAGAATGATGGGTCCAACTTTGCGGATCGGGAGGCGACTACGGAATGCTGCCATTGTTGACGGTAAGCTCAAGTACTTAACTGAGCCAATACCGGTAAACCCAGGCCCCAATGCGGGAGTTAACGAGTCACTCGCTTATAGTGATTTCGTTATGGAAACGGGTGCGATAAAGAACGTACTCATCTTTGCAATGGAAACCAATTTGCAGAGACGCTTCATTGCCCAAGGTGCGAACAAGATTTTCACCACGCTCACAAACGAGTTCTCAAAAGCACCGAGGATCGTTACATATGAGCATACCTGTCGCTTCTTTGATGCGAAACTCTAGAAGGGCCAACCGATTAGCCCACACATTCTTCACATGATTGAGAATGTCGAGAAGCTGGAGGCACTTGATTGCAAAATTAGTGAGAGCATTGTCATTGACCGAATGCTTCATTCTCTTCATGATGGTTTTGCCCTTTTCAGGGCAAACTACTACATGAATGACTTGAAAAAGAGTCCTCATGAGCTACACTCCCTTCTCGTACAGACCGAGAAGGATATGAAATTGAGTGGGAGCATGAAGCAGGATGTTCTCACGATTTCCATCAATGGTAAAGGTAAGGGCAAAGCTCCAGGCGACCTAACTGTAGGTAAGCCAAAGTTCAAGAAGCCAGGAAATGGTAAGAGTGGGCCCGGTGAGACTAGTGGCTAACAGGGCAAGGCAAAGAGCAAGGGCGGTGACATTGAGTGCCACCATTGTCACAAGACTGGACATTGGAGGAGGAACTGTCCCGTGTACCGTGAGGACATAAAAGCAGGCCGCGTCGTTCCTGTTGGTATGTCATCTTATATTCATATGATTGAGATTAACCATGCAAGTTTCGGAACTTGGGTACTTGATACTGGTTGTGGTTCTCATCCGTGTAATTATTTGCAGGACCTAAAGAACATCATACCTCTCGAAAAGGGTGATATGGACCTGCGAGTCGGGAATGGAGCACGAGTTGCTGCAGTCTCGAAGGGAACGTATGTAATCCAACTCCCTAGTGATTTTGAGTTATTTTATATAACTGTTACTATGTACCCAGTTTATCTAAGAACATTATTTCTATTTCCGTACTCGATATAGACGGTTTTACATTTTCAATAAAGGATAATACCTGTATTTTCTTTTTAATGAAATGATTTATGGCAAATCAGTTTCCATGAATAGAATTTACATCTTAGATCAAACCACGGAAGTATTACACGTGAATAATAAGAAATTAAAGGTTGGTGACAAATATCAAACCTATCTATGGCATTGTCGAATGGGACACATAAATGAGAAACGCGTGAAGAAACTCGTCGATAATGGGACTATTCCCGCATTCGAATTTTCTACATATGGCACGTGTGAATCATGTCTCATTGGCAAAATGACTCGAATTTCCTTCAAAGGTGTTGGAATGCGCGCTAGTGACCTATTAGGACTCATACATATTGATGTTTGTGGACCTATGTCAATTATCGCTAGAGATGGCTATAGATATTTTATCACTTTCACGGACGATTTGAGTAGATACGGATATGTCTACTTAATGAAGCATAAAAGTGAGTCCTTTGAGAAATTCAAGGAATACCAGAACAGGGTTGAAAACCAACTGGGTAGAAAGGTTAAAGCACTCCGTTCAGATCGGGGTGGCGAATATCTTTCAAATGAGTTTGATCAACACCTTAAAGACTGTGGAATCGTTTTCAGTTAAATCCACCTGGAACACCTCAATTAAATGGTGTGTCCGAACGGAGAAATCGAACCTTACTTGATATGGTTCGATCCATGATGAGTCACACGGTAGTGCCTGATTCATTATGGGGTTATGCTCTTTTGTCAGCTGCTCTTATACTTAACCGAAGTCCGACTAAAGCTGTCGACAAGACTCCATATGAGATGTGGAAGGGAACGGTCCCTAACTTATCCTTTATTCGGGTTTGGGGTTGCGAGGCTTATATCAAGTGGAGACACGAGGATAAGCTCGGCCCGCGATCGGTCAAGATATACTTTATAGGTTATCCAAAAGGAACATTTGGTCATTACTTCTATTCGCCTACCGAACATCGAGTTTTTTTGTTGCGGCTAGTGCGACGTTCTTAGAGAAAGAATTTCTCGAGAACAAGACAAGTAATAGAACCTTCGAGCTGTCGGAGATTCCAGGACCAACAACCGAGGAACGGATAGAGGAAGTTTTTCCTTCAACTGATGATACGGTTAATATTCCTGAGGAACCTAGGAGGTCGGGTAGAGTCTCTAATCCTCCGGACAGATACATTGGTATGGTCGAGGAGAATGACGTTTTACTCCTAAAGAGTAATGAACCCGCTACCTATAAAGGTGCTATGGTCTGTTCCGACTCAAAGCTATGGCTCAAAGCCATGCAATCCGAGATGGACTCCATGTATGAGAATGACGTATGGGATCTTGTTGATTTACCTAATAAGGTAAATCCTCTACAGTGCAAATGGCTTTACAAAATAAAGCGTTTTGTAGACGCACAACCAGATACCTACAAGGCACGACTAGTGGCAAAAGGTTTCACTCAAGTGCACAGATTGCATTATGATGAGATTTTTGCACCTGTAGTCATGCTACGTTCCATTCGGATAATCTTAGCGATTGTCGCATTTCATGACTATGAAATTTGGCAAATGGATGTGAAAACCGCCTTCTTAAACGGTTATTTGGAGGAAGAGTTGTACATGATGCAACCCGAGGGTTTCATAGATCCTGAACATCCTAAGAAAGTATGCAAGCTTAAGCGTTCCATTTATGGACTTAAGCAAGCTTCTCGGAGTTGGAATCATCGTTTCGACCAGGTGATAAAAGAGTATGGTTTCACTCGATCGGTCGAAGAACCATGCTTATATATCAAGTCGAGTGGGAGCAAGATTGTATTCTTGATATTGTATGTTTATGACATACTCTTTATTGGGAATGACATTCCTCTCCTATCTTCGATTAAAGAATGGTTGAAGAACCACTTCCAGATGAAAGATCTGGGTGAGACACAACGCATATTGGGAATCCGTATCTACCGAGATAGATCACGACGGACTTTATCACTTAGTCAGGAGTCTTATTTGGATAAGATTCTTGATAAGTTCAGCATGACCAACTCCAAGAAGGGGAACCTTCCAATGACGTCTGGGATGCAGTTGAGCAAGTCTCAGTCACCCACGACGCCTGAAGGGGTTGAGCGCATGAGTCGTGTTCCTTATGCATCAGCTATAGGATCAATCATGTATGCCATGATATGAACACGTCCAGATGTGGCATATGCATTGAGTATGACGAGTCGGTACCAAAAAATCCATGTACCTACGGAGGACTAAGGATTGGGTATTGACTTATGGAGGGGATACTAAGCTATACGCAACCGGTTACGCAGATGCTAGCTTCCAAACGGATCGAGATGATTAGAAATCTCATTCTATATTTGTTTTTACTCTTAATGGTGTTGCGGTCAGCTGGAATAGTTCCAAACAGGAAGTTGTAGCAGATTCTACTACGGAGCCATTGAAATATGATAAGCATGAAGGGCACGTTATTTCCATGAGAATTAAACGTGTACCTGAGTTATAGTAGTTGATTATGGATTTGATACATTATCTTTTTCATATACTATTTATAACTTCATCATTTTATTATAATATTTTGTTTTTCATGTGGATTGTACTGACAACATTGAACGCCACAAAGTGAACTGAATTACATTATATTTTGTTTTGGTCCGTAATTGCCCATATGAGCTGATAACTCTGGCTATTATATTGTGCAGTCGATTGATGGTGGGTTCAACGAGCCATAAGTCAAACGGTTGACTGATCGATCACAGATGCGAGATTATAACGATACCTTGTAGGACAAATTTTTGTGACAACGTAATGGAGTCCTAAATGTTTAAAAACATTCGGTGCCAGGTTGTGGATAGGACATCCATTGTGTTCCTAGAGTCGATTCTTTTGACTATCGACTGTCTCTTGAGATTAAGGCAGTTTTTGGGTGACTTTGGTTTCTTTCTCACGGTCTGCCGTAACTGGAGGCTAAGTAGATTTTTTCCGGGTCATTTCCTACTGTGCTTAGATCTGCAGGATTCGAGTTGAGGAAAGTATCCAACCCTTATCAGGTATAGTTATTTCTCAGGGCCACTCGAGGAGTTGTAACTGAAATGCATGGCCATGCTCGAATGATGATTCGTTTATCAGTTAAGTTACTCTTTAGTCGGGGAAACCACTCTTGATACAAATCACTTGTAAAATACGACCTTTGTGAATACAGATTTTACAAATTGTTTTACATTGAGTGGGAGAAATTTTAGGATATGAGAATCGGTTATCGCACATACACTTGTGAGGACAAGTGGGAGTTTGTTGGAGTTTGTGTCCTCCACAAATTAGTGTGATAACATTTGTAAATCTCTTAAAGGTTCACAAGGGTATACTTCGTATTTAATCAGTTGATTAACGATTACCTAATAACGGTTGGCTTGCTAGAAAGTTTGACGTTATTATCATACGATAAGGTGATCAACTAGTCCCTAAAGGTCACACCTAAAGGATGTGTTTGAGAGATGTGGTTATAGAAATGTAATCACATTGATGCCTTATATGACTAAACAATTAGTCAATGTGTTGATGAGACGATTATTTAATGCCGATTAAATAATATTAGTTGAGACGAATTAACTGACAATTCATAAATTGAATATAATAAGTTATATTTAATTAAATGTATGTAATGTTAGCTTGGACGAATTAATATGTTAATTCGTAATTAAATGTAATCGGTTATATTTAATCAACAAGATGAATGTGTCATAGTGGTAATAGTAAGGGTACCCAAACCAAGAGGTTATGGGATCGATCCTCACTAAATGACAATTTATGCATTTTATACATTTTTTTGTATACTACCAAAATAAGAAGATTTAATCTCCTTATTTTTGGTAGGTAAATAAAAAACCGAAAATAAGAGAAAGAGATCTCTTATTTCGGTTAGGGTAGCCGAAAATAGGAAAAGAAATATCTCCCTCTTATTCTCACTTAATTTCGGATATAATAAGTGAGAAGGAGATCATTTCAAAACCTAATTTTTCAGCATTTCTCTCATCTATCTTCACACACACAAAACCCTAAATATTTTACAGAAAATTGGGGATCTCATTCTAGCAATTTGAGGGGTATTTCTCGGAGCATCTTGGGTGCAACTAATAGGCAAATATCATTGCGATATTGTTCTTAGGCCGAATTAGCAAGGACCAAAGGTTGATTTCTTCATTCCCTATTTTGTTTATGTAATTTAATTTTATGACTAGCATTCATCATCTTATAATTCGTTATAATCCTTATAATTAAAGGGATTCATACAGATAAATCCCACAGTAAATTAGGAAAGATGCCTTAAAATATGGGCAAGCTAAGAAGGACTCAGGTGAGTTCGAGCAACTTTGGTCACGCTGAGTCTCATCTCGAGCAAGATGATCTCATCTCGCGCGAGTTGCTGCAGAAGAGCCTTGTCTCAAGCTGAAATCGTCAGCTCGAACATGATAGGTAGCAATTTCTTCTTCTTTGCTTCTAATGGCTCCAAGACTCCTCAAGGCTTCCACATACTGCTTCTAAACCTTATACTTATCATCCTTGGTCATCGTTCTTGCTTCCTCTTCATACTAACCTTCTAAGGTCGTCAACTAGCCTCCAAGTACATGCAAGAGACGAGAATTCTGCCTCATTTATCTTCTTCCCTACAAGACATATGAAATGCACTAGGAAAGCAAATAGGAAGTAATTGAATCATAAAATGATTTTGAAAGACCATAATAGCACGCAAAATAGGTTAGTTAGGGGACTAAATGTGCGTAAATATGAGCCACATCATGATGTGTTTCCTCTATGCGTCAGATATGGACTGTTGTATCACAAGGGTTTTAAGGATTGGTTTTAATGAAATAATTATGACCTTTAAAGCATTCTTATGACGTAAATTCGCGTAAAATAAATTAAAAAATAAAAAATAGATTTAATGATGGGATTTACACCCTCAGATTTACATGTTTCCATCACGAGATTTACTAAAAACGTCTTCTAGTGGTAACTCGACTCGAACTTAGATGTAGGTGAAAGTGCCCTTGATTTCTTAAGGAAACTTAACAAGACTGATTGATTTAATTGGTTGATTAATTGTATTGTTCGTCAACTTGGTCGGTCATGCAAACGAGATGGGTACTACGACATGATTCGAGGTTATGTGGTCGAATGGACCAAGCACGTAGATGTCAAAAGAAAATAGCGCGGACTAGAATGCGAAGAGAGAAGAGAAGAGCGGGCACTTGCGTGAAAAATATATGATGTTTTACACCCTATTCTACATGCATTTCAGAGCTCAAATATGTAGTTTATGCTACTATTTTCCCTATTTCCGTCTACTTTCGTGTTTTTGTATAATATTGCAGAAATGTGAAGAATCCAGCGGAAATCGAGCCGAATCCGTCCCTAAGTACTTAGCATTGCTATTGACGTGGAGTAAAGACTCGGGAATCGAACTTGGTGCGCATTTCAAGGCCTGAAAGATATTTTTGTGAGAGTTTTAGAAGCGGATTACCAGCTACAGTGGTTTATAGACTGACCTACATGGTCTATAGACTGTCAGAATGCTTCTCGACATTGCAGCCTTATTCAGATGGCTATATCTCGAATTTTAGATCTGATAATCAAATGATTCTAATTGGAAGTCAAAGCTTATCCTCTTAGCTTTCCAACGCCGCATAGAACGCCTGATTTGACCAAGTAACGAAGAAATGGCAGTTGTTTTAAGATCGGTGCGCGCTGTAGGAATTATCAGAAGTTCCTGTACAGCGCATCTCAGTCGATCGACCGGTCCCAGTGGTCGATCGACCACACCACGTTCTGACGGAAATTAGAAGACGAGAAAGCCCAATTTAATTAGGTTTTAGGAATAAAAGTTACGTAAGACTATCTATATAACGTAACCCTATGTTTCAGAATAGGCATCAGATCATTAGGATCTAGTTCCTATCATACATATCTTTAGTTTAGAATTCTCAATAAAGTTCGTACCTTACTTTCGGATTCATCGCTTGTTCCTTTGCTTTGGTAATTCTAGTCCTTTAATTTCAGTATTGTTTTATTCGTTTCGTTAGTATTACTTCTTGCTAGATAGAATCCCAAGCCTTAGTTACAGTTTTATACGAATTCATTCATTCAATTATTTCAATTATGCAATCCATCATGCTTATTATCAAATTAGTTCTTGTTATTTGTATAAGTATGTCTAGCTAAACACCTTGTGCTAAGATGTAGGGGATCTATGGCGTAGATGGCATTAGAATAGGTGACCCCGAATTAGGGAATGGTCGATCGACTGGCTTAACTGGTCGATCGACTATGCCATGTGGTCGGTCGACTGAAGTAGTTGGTCGATCGACCAGACCCGTGTTTGGTTAGCATCGTTTGATTCGTTAAGTGCAATATTTAGCAAAGAGACCGATAGGAGACTTGTTAAATGCTTAGTTTTGACCAACCCGTAGATCGAGAGATAGGGGAGGGCATTAATTAATGAATTAAGATGACTAAATTGCTAAGATCGAAAGATAAGTAATTTAGGCTTTAGGAATCACTTTTCAGGGCGAGAGCTAGTATTAGTGAGACCTAGGGACTAGTAGCATAAGCCGAAAGGAGCTACTAGTTAACTTGGACCGAGAGGACTTGTTTTACCCATCCTACGCGACTGTATTTCGGACTTACCTAGGATTGTGTGCCATCGCAGCTATAGTGAACCGACCGTCTTAGCATTTCTTATATCATTGTTGACATCCTTTATTACTTTTATTTGCTTATTTAGTTTATATTATTAGATTTAGATTTAATTCACATCAAAACCCTCAAACTGTTACCTTTAGACTAAAATTAAAAGCAACTATTATCTCCCTACCTCCCTGCGGATCGACCCTTACTACCGCTTGCTAGTTGTAATTCGGAATTTATAAATATTATTTTTGGTGCACACAACGACAGGCATCAAATTTTGGCGCCGTTGCCGGGGAGGCAGCGCTAGTTTTAGTTGTTTTATTTTAGTTTATTTTGGTCTCAAGGAACATCCATTCCTTGAGGCAGTCCTTATATTCTTCTTGTAGTTTCCTCTTATACGCAGGTCACCTTGCGCTAGACAGAGACTTTTAGAAGAATCATTTCTGGAGGAAGGCTTGAGTACTCTTGATAGATGGGAAGTTCGCGTGGGAATTCGCGAAAACCAAGTATCAAAATGAATGTTATTGCGGCACTAGAAGGTTCCATTAATGCCAGGTTCGAAAAGCTGGAGAATGCTACAAATGAAACTGCGGAATTGAGAAAGGTAGTTCAAACTCTCTTGGTTCAAGTTATAAAAATGGAAGAAGCTAGGATTGAATCTAATAAGAATTTTGAAAATCGGTTGGCAATTTTAGTGGCTAATCAAGCTGCTAATTTGTCGAGCAAATCTGATGATACTCCACCTCTTACCCATGTGCTTATTCCTGCTCTAACACCTCCGCCCCAGATTGGGAGCACGATGGAGGATAACTCTTCTGTTTTGAGTGTTGCAGGAACTGGTTTGGGGAAGGAAGAGCCGAGGAAAGTGTCGGATTATGACTTGGATTTTGATGAGAAGGACGATCCAAGAGCTTGGGAAGCCGCTAGAACCGTTGATGACCCGTTGAGTATTCTAGATGAAGGAGTGGAGTGGAGTCCAGCTGCTGAGATCAGCATTGCGGAGGGTACTTCATATAGTCAGAAGCCTTGGTCGGAGATTTTCCGCAGCTTCCGTTGATCTATCTAGTTTTATAAACCACTTTAAGACTATTTATTCCGTTTTAGACTATTTACTGTTTTTTGGTTTGCGCGAGACCTCGCTTTAATAAGTTTACCTAGGATTTATAGACTTTAGACTTTACATTTGGGTTTTGCGCAATTTTGGGCGCGTTATTATGTGTATTTGCAGGTTCATAAACCATATTGGCTCAATTTATTGAGCTAATTCGACGAAATCAGAAACTTACAGCAGGTATCTCAGTCGATCGACTGGCCTTTGTGGTCGATCGACTGACCGCTACAGCTACAGGAGCTTTTGTTCCTGTCACCCTGGTCGATCGACTGGCTACTATGGTCGATCGACCACTTCCCGCTGATGTACCTGTTCACGACCATTCCCCTGCTGTGTTTGGTCGATTTGCGGAGTTGAGGGAGTCTTTTCTCCACTTTATTCTCCGATTCATTTCTGTTTTCTTCCGTTTCCTTATTTTGCGCATAATTTTGCGTTTCGTAAATTGTTTTCTCAGAATTACGCGCGGTACTTTTGTTTCTTTTCAGGTACCTATGGTAGCACTGCTAGCTACTGAAACCTCCTAGCTCACGCTGGTTTGGGGAGGTTTCCTTTTGCTGCGTTTAAAGTCTTGTTAGTTTCCGGGTTCCTTTTCATGTCTTGTTTAGTTATTTATCGCAAACTCCCATTTCCCTTGATTATTTTCTCACATGATTTTGCACAATGGGGACATTGTGTGATTTGGTTTAGGGAAGGATTTTGCATTATATTCACATGTTTTATTGCATTTCTGTTTCACGTTTATTGCATTTCAGTTTGCATTGGTTATTTCATTTCCTATATATATACAAAAAATTCAAAATTTCAAAAAAAAATTGAAAATTTTCAAAAATTCAAAAAATTGCACGTTTATTTTAGCATGTAGGTCGAGTCGGAACGGTAGTATTTCAATGATGACATTGCATTTGCAGCTGTTTATGCCTAGGCCGTGCTTAATTGACATGTTATTAGTAGAATCACATATGCATACCTACGAGTTTTTGTTAAAATATTTGCTGGATTATAGACTTGACCTGAATTTTGGCAACCTACTTATAATTTCTAAGGATTAGAGCTCATATAACTGGTGTCATTTGTGACCGGTTTCATGTAGGATTGTGAGTAGTTACTCCTTGCATATCATGTATCATTAATTTGCACATTTATGAAATTCAATTGCTTTTTGCCTGCATACATTCGGGTTAATGGTTGGTGTCACATGCAGGGAGGTGCTTACAATTTCCCCTTTATTTCGTTTTTACTCATTAAACTCCACATTAGCCAAATTTGCCTGTTGACCCTTAGCTACATCCAAATTTAGCCTGCCTTGTCAAGCTAGTATAATGTATGCTTTTGCGGTATATAATTTATTGTGCCAAGTTTGGTCTGTATTGCGTTATTTGGAGATGGTAGAAAAGAAAGAAGGAGGATGAAAAGAAAAGAATTGGAAAATGAAAAAAAAACGTGAAAAAGAAAGAAAAAAAAAAAGAGAAGTTGAGAAAAATTCAAAAAAAAAAATTGAGAAAAATGATGAAAGAAAGAAACCGTGAAAGGAAAAGATGTTGTTTGTAGAAGGTTTCACTCCTATGCTTTATTTACATTTATTGAGGAGTATTTTCAGTTCGGTTTGGTGAGTTTTGTGCCAAATGAAGGGCGCATATGCTTAAACCTATAAGTGAGTTGGAAATGGATGTTGTCATATGGTTTTGTTTAGGTACTAGCTTGGCCGCCTATACCTCCACATTACTATAAATGTTCTGCCGTTTCTCACCCATTGCCTCACTTTACCATAATTTTGTAAGCCCTCGGCTGTGACAGGACCTTGTTTGGTTGGAATGTATGTGCGGTAGTTAGAATTGTCTATCATATTAGTTGCATGCATGTTTATGTGGGTCGTAGTTTAGGTGAGCGACTATTTCTCCTCCTCTCTTACATATATATGCTTACCCTTTGCTTCATGAAAGAAGAGTGACCCGTGAGAGTCCAATTTTGAAGGTCTTGCAAGGTCAACGGTTCAGCTTTATTTTTAACGACTACATAACTCGTTTGCATGATTCATATTTCTAATTGATTGTTGAATAGTAGCATTAAACTGGTTTAGGCTTTATAGTTGCATTTCACTCTGAGATTGAAATCGTTCCAATTAGGTTTTAGGATCGAGTCTAGTTCTTGCTTGGGGACAAGCAAGGGTTTGGTTTGGGGAATTTTGATGCGTGTCATTTATATGATGTTTTACACCCTATTCTACACGCATTTCAGAGCTCAAATATGTAGTTTATGCTACTATTTTCCCTATTTCCGTCTACTTTCGTGTTTTTGTATAATATTGCAGAAATGTGAAGAATCCAGCGGAAATCGAGCCGAATCCGTCCCTAAGTACTAAGCATTGCATTTGACGTGGAGTAAAGACTTGGGAAGCGAACTTGGTGCGCATTTCAAGGCCTGAAATATATTTTTGCGAGAGTTTTAGAAGCGGATTACCAGCTACGGTGGTCTATAGACTGACCTACATGGTCTATAGACTGTCAGAATGCTTCTCGACATTGCAGCCTTATTCAGATGGCTATATCTCGAGTTCTAGATCTGATAATCAAGTGATTCCAATTGAGAGTGAAAGCTTATCCTCTTAGCTTTCCAACGCCGCATAGAACGCCTGATTTGACCAAGTAACGAAGAAATGGCAGCTGTTTTAAGATCGGTGCGCGCTGTAGGAATTATCAGAAGTTCCTGTACAACGCATCTCAGTCGATCGACCGGTCCCAATGGTCGATCGACCACACCACGTTCTGACGGAAATTAGAAGACTAGAAAGCCCAATGTAATTAGGTTTTAGGAATAAAAGTTAGGAAAGACTATCTATATAACGTAACCCTATGTTTTAGAATAGGCATCAAATCATTAGGATCTAGTTCCTATCATACATATCTTTAGTTTAGAATTCTCAATAAAGTCCGTACCTTACTTTCGGATTCATCGCTTGTTCCTTTGCTTTGGTAATTCTAGTCCTTTAATTTCAGTATTGTTTTATTCGTTTCGTTAGTATTAGTTCTTGCTAGATAGAATCTCAAGCCTTAGTTACAGTTTTATGCGAATTCATTCATTCAATTATTTCAATTATGCAATCCATCATGCTTATTATCAAATTAGTTCTTGTTATTTGTATAAGTACGTCTAGCTAAACACCTCGTGCTAAGATGTAGGGGATCTATGGCGTAGATGGCATTAGAATAGGTGACCCCGAATTAGGGCATGGTCGATCGACTGGCTTAACTGGTCGATCGACTATGCCATGTGGTCGGTCGACTGAAGTAGTTGGTCGATCGACTAGACCCGTGTTTGATTAGCATCGTTTGATTCGTTAAGTGCAATATTTAGCAAAGAGACCGAGAGGAGACTTGTTAAATGCTTAGTTTTGACAAACCCGTAGATCGAGAGATAGGGGAGGGCATTAATTAATGAATTAAGATGACTAAATTGCTAAGATCGAAAGATAAGTAATTTAGGCTTTAGGAATCACTTTTCAGGGCGAGAGCTAGTATTAGTGAGACCTAGGGACTAGTAGCATAAGCCGAAAGGAGCTACTAGTTAACTTGGACCGAGAGGACTTGTTTTACCCATCCTACGCGACTGTATTACGGACTTACCTAGGATTGTGTGCCATCGCAGCTATAGTGAACCGACCGTCTTAGCATTTCTTCTATCATTGTTCACATGCTTTATTACTTTTATTTGCTTATTTAGTTTATATTATTAGATTTAGATTTAATTCACATCAAAACCCCCCTCAAACTGTTACCTTTAGACAAAAATTAAAAGCAACTATTATCTCCTTACCTCCCTGCGGATCGACCCTTACTACCGCTTGCTAGTTGTAGTTCGGAATTTATAAATATTATTTTTGGTGCACACAACGACAGGCATCAAGCCACATCATGATGTGTTTCCTCTATGCGTCAGATATGGACTGTTTTATCACAAGGGTTTTAAGGATTGGTTTTAATGAAATAATTATGACCTTTAAAGCATTCTTATGACGTAAATTCGCGTAAAATAAATTAAAAAATAAAAAATAGATTTAATGATGGGATTTATACCCTCAGACTTATATGTTTCCATCACGATATTTAACTAAAAACGTCTTCTAGTGGTAACTCGACTCGAACTTAGATGTAGGTGAAAGTGGCCTTGATTTCTTAAGGAAACTTAACAAGACTGATTGATTTAATTGGTTGATTAATTGTATTGTTGGTCAACTTGGTCGGTCATGCAAACGAGATGGGTACTACGACATGATTTGAGGTTACGTGGTCGAATGGACCAAGCACGTAGATGTCAAAAGAAAATAGCGCGGACTAGAATGCGAACAGAGAAGAGAAGAGCGGGCACTTGCGTGAAAAACAATGAAGGCTAAAGCCCTCTATTTATACTAGTAACTAAAAGATCTAGAAAATATTCGAAGTTGCTAGACAGACAGACAAGGAATAGGCGCAGCAGCTACTACGACTTTTCCAAGAGGCGCAACACCCGCTGCATTCCATCCTGGAGGCTTTCCTCTACAGCAAGAAAGATTTCCACGGTTTAGAATAGGAAAGGAAAAGATACTTGACTACCAAGGAGCCTTACCAAGGCCTACCTTAGCAAATGGACGCATTACCATCTCGGTTACCCAAGGTAGAAAATATCATTAAATAATAAAAGAATAAATTAAATAACTTTATTAACTTCTTTATAAATTACTGATTACAACTCGATACAAAACTAATTACCTAACAGCGGAAGAGTACAAACTAGAGCTGATCAAATGGCCCAAGCCCATTGGCCCTACCCAGCCCGGCCCGCTTTTTTGAAGGGCTTGGGCCTTTAGTTTTGGCCTAAAAAAGCCCATGGGCCGGCCTAAAAAGGCCCAAAATATTTTGGGGTCGGGTTTGGGCCAAGCGTTTGGCCCAAATTTTGGCCCGGCCCGGCCCATATTTATTAGTAATGAATATTTTTTCTAATAAAACATATTAAAGTAGCGTAAAAGTTATACCCAACTCTTTACAAACTCGAGTATATTTTTTTAAAT
This sequence comes from Silene latifolia, assembly GCF_048544455.1. NCBI lineage: Eukaryota > Viridiplantae > Streptophyta > Magnoliopsida > Caryophyllales > Caryophyllaceae > Silene > Silene latifolia. Next base: position 88,182,327 of record NC_133531.1, on the reverse strand, counting down.
TTATAAAACAAAGTATACATAACATAAATCATATATACCAATGCATTATTAAGCATTCTAAAGTGGCGATGTTTGTCTTTATTTTATTTTAGAGAGTAATTCATTCATATGCATTTCATCATATTTTGTACAATTTTATACACTGTATATTTTAAAAGTTGTAACTAAAGATATTACGCTAATTATTTCCTAAGGTAAGTCATAAATTTTAGGGCCCGAAAAAGCCCATGTAGGCCCATAAGCCCGCATTAGCCCATAAGGGCCGGGTTTGGGCTTACTAAATAAGCCCACGCATTTGGCCCGACCCGGCCCAACCCACACAAATGGGCCGCTTTTGTTAGAAAGGCCCGACCCAAGCCCGCATTGGCCCGGCCCATGATCACCTCTAGTACAAACTAATCAAGCTACTATCATCTGAACTAAGTGAACTCAGCGGTGACTCGCTCCCTCCAAGGATCCCAGCCAAAGCTCATCAATCATCAACACCTGATAAGACTACCTCCTCACCATTTACTGGCAATATCAAATGGATCACCGCAGACACATTGCAGAAAAGAAAACACAAGACACACATAAAAGGTCGGTATACTATCCAACACAATAAACCATCACAATGGAATCATAACATAACCAAACCAACATCACATATCTCCAAACTCCAAGAACCCGTGTCCGAATCTCAGTCCGGACACGACTACACACCACAGTGAGTAGCCCTGAGAGGCTACCAATTGCAATAGGTAACCCCACCCCTGTCAGTGGTAGACCGCAACCTAGCCATCAAAGGCCCTGCTCATCGCAACGAGCGAGCCCAGATCGTTAATATGCGCATCCCTCTTGTGACGGGAGCCAAAAGTGGTGAATAATGAGGGTGAAGTCCATCTTCCGACATGGCTTCACAATCACAATACTAATATCAACATTATCACGATAATCACATTAAACAAATATATCACATCTTCAACCATATAGCAATACTGAGTAGGAACACCCTACCTTTTCGCAATCCAATCACACATAAGTAATCGCAATAACAATCCTCCATGAAACCGTCACCTAAAAATAATAATCACATACAATTACTACTACCCCTCAATAATCAATCTAGTGCCAAATTACCAAATCCCCCAAATCCCCCAAAATTAGGGTTAAGTCTAGTATAAACATAAGAATAGAGGAGACTTACAACAACGATTGACATGACGTAAAGTGAAATATTACGATAAAAGCTAGATCCTTGCTAGGTTGATGATTAGAGCGATTAGGGAGAGTTTAGAGAAATGTTTTAGGGTTAAAAATGATAAACGAAAACTGATTATGTGATTATATAACTCCTTAATCATTTTAATCAAATCGCGCAAAACACGACCCCAGACCGGGCACTCGGTCGAGTACTGGAGGCACTCGACCGAGTACGCTCTACTCGACCGAGTGTCTCACCGACTCGGTCAAGTGACACCTAGACAGAAGCCTGACAGAAACACACTAGCCACCTACTCGGGCGAGTACTGTAACACCCCAAGAGTTTGAGAGGAAAAGTTGTCCCACATCGGGAAAATAAAGAGCTTGTGATATGTTTATAAAAGGATTTCACCCACCACTTAGCAACAAGGCCTTATGCTTTTGGACTTAAGTGAGGACAAATAATGGGACCAAATGCGCACACCCATCTTATTGAGGTTGTGTTATGATGATGGCGGATCAGGTTGTTACAAGTACAGCCCACTCAACCGAGTACCCAAGGTCCAGAAATGCGTAGTATTATAGTCTTCCCACCTTAAAAATGAACTTCATCCTCGAAGTTCATATCAGTCTCTACACAACCAAAACTCTCTCCCTCCACTCCGAACACCAACTCAAACAACAACATCTACCTTGAACAATAATGCCTACCTACCTCAACAACATATCCCTCCATATTGCATCAACCATAGTACTTACAAAATTCCCACCGTTAACAATGTCCTAATAACATACCGCACGCTAACAAATCCAATACCAACACAATCCACCAAGCAAGAATGACCACCAAAATGAAATGTTACATTCCATCACCCTTGAAATGAACTTCGTCCTCGAAGTTTGCTCACACTCATAACTGTCACCACCCATCTGTCACACCATCGCAATCACACACACCTACAACCTTCACAACTATTACTTTTAATGATATTAAACCACAAGTCTATCCTAGATTCTCTAATGGCGACTCGAAACCTCAAAATATACCACAAAATGTAGAACTATCAACGCATTGTAGCATCCTACTCCTCTTAAAATTAATGTCACGTCCTCGTAACTCAACCAATAATAGATCCTTAGGTATTCCCTTCCATTATTGCCATCTCGTGACACTGATAATCGGTATCATCTTAACATCAATATTGATATCCAAGACCCTAACAATTTTCATGTCTCCAATCATCCCGCTCACCACCTCGGATTACTATCAAATCCTCTACATCATCCACTAATTTACTCTTTAATACTTCCACACCATAACACTCTCCATGATTCACGCACTTATCTTGACAACATATCACATTACCAAAAATTCTTACGTACTAAAGAAATCCTCAAAATTTCCCTTTAATCATTAACAAACTCGTTAATACATTAACATTGTACTCACCCCTACACTGCATCATCCTGCACCAACAAAAGATTATGAACTACTTACATCCTCTAGCTCAATAAGACTCATATTCCGCTAACTACTTGTCACGACTATGTCAGCAAATGATTCATCCAACTCAATTCCTGAAAGTACTCCAACAACTATGCATCATTAACGAAATGTCTATGAAAAGACGAAAACACAACAACCACAGTGGAAACTCCCATCCTCTATAAACTCTGTTCTCTCGCTCATAAGTCAAAAACTAGAGAAAATAACGGTAATTAAAGACAAGACACCAATAAGGGTTAAGCACTCGGTTCATAAGATTCATGAATACCATTGGGGCATTAGTCAACCCAAAAGGCATAACGACAAATTCATAATGACCATATCTCGTCCTAACCGTTGTCTTGGGTATGTCTTCATCCCTAGTCCTCAGTTGGTGATACCCTGACCTAAAATCGACTTTGGAGAAGACACCCGCTCCACTTAGTTGGTCAAACAAGTCATCAATGCGGGGTAAAGGATATTTATTCTTAATTGTTACATTATTCAATTCCCTAAAATCTATACAGAACCTCATACTTTCATCTTTCTTCTTAATAAACAATACGGGAGCACCTCAAGGTGAAACACTAGGTCTAATGTACCCTTTGTCTAACAACTCCTCCAATTGTTTCTTTAAATCCTCCAACTCTTTAAACCTCATCCGTTAAGGTGCCTTAGAGATAGGCCTCACTCCCGGTCTCAACTCTACACTAAAATCAACCGCCCTCTTTGGAGGTAAACCCAGAATTTCCTTCGAAAACACATCCACAAATTCATCCACAATAAGTATATGGGAAGCCTTGGACTCCTATATTCTAGGATCCCTAACATGACATAAAATCATAGGACATCTTCTCTTTAAGCATGGCTTCAAAGTTGTTACCGCTATAAGTTTGACTCTTGGTTTAATTATAAACCTCGTATACGTCACCCTCACCTCTTTCGGTCCTCTAAATGACACTTTCTTTTAATAGCAATCTATGTTAACCTTCTACTTACCTAGCCAATCCATCCCTAATGCCACTTCAAATCTTTCTAACGTAAATTCAATCAAATCTACGGGAAGACACGCCTCACCCACAACCATAGGTACATCTCTAAACAATTTACAACAAATAATGGTCTCACCAGAAGGTAACACAACTCATCCTCAATACCCACATAGTCTACTAGTACTAAAGTCGATACAAAACTGTTAGATACAAAAGAATGTGTTGCCCCCGAATCAAATAACACAAATGCGGGTTTAGAATTGATTAGAAAAATACCGGAAACCACATGAGTATCACCCTCTGCATCCTTCTTGTCCATAGCAAATAATTTACCGCTACTCTTAACCCCTTCTTGCACCAAAGTAGTTGAAACTGTTGGTCTTGCCATCGAAGCTTGCCTTCCACTCACCTCTTGCCTTTGGAAAGTACCCCTTCCTCCATCTCCAGCATAGTCACCTCTATAAGAGTTTGGGTTCCTTGACACACTCCAAGAACCGGAAGAAGGGTTGTTAGTGGCTTTGATGATACGGAACTTGATAAGATCCTCTTTGTTCATAACTACCGGAACCACGATATGAGCCACCACCACCGAAATTACATTCGTATATCATGTGTACCATTCTCCCACATTTATGGCATCGCACCCCTCAGTCAACACTCATGGTTCTACCTCATCCTTCACCACTCCTTGATCAACCTCCATAATTCGAACCTCCTGAATAAGACTTGAATTGTTGATGATTTGGCCTCCTTTGACTCCCTCTACCATTTTCTCTTTTCACTTTTCTCTTTTCTCCCACCTTTTCCTTAGTCTCTTTTGCCATATTGGTGAGCCTCTCCGCATATTCGGCTCGGGCATACACCTCCTTGAGATCGGTAAGAATACCGGCGGGAAGCCTTTCTAGGATCTTAAGAGTAAGTCCTTTCTCAAATCTCGCCGAAAGAATTTGTTGGCTAAGTGGTAGGTCCTTCACAAAATTCAAAAGTTCGTTAAACTTTACATAATACTCTTAGACCGTCATATCTTCTCCCATTACAAAGCTATTAAACTCGACCCTAAGCCTACTTCTTATATGCTCGGGTATAAACTCATCTATCAACGCTCCCTTAAAGCATTGCCAAGGAATCGCTTGCTCACCCTCTTCCTTATAGTATTCCCTCATTTCAACTCTTTCACGATGCCACCATAATCCCGCTTGTCCTCCTAGATAGAATGTCGTTTGGTCAACTTTAAGCTCTTCGGGGCAATTCACTACTTTGAACACATTCTCCATCTCACGGATCCAATTATCTAGCAAATTCGGAGCCCCCAGTCCTTCATACTTGTTCGGACTATGTCGAGCTATGGCAACACTTAATGTAGATGCATTCACTACAACCTCTCTCCCTCGGTTATAGTTCTTTAATGCTTCGGTTAAAGTCTCGTTTTGCTCTATTAATCTTTCTACCTCGGCATCACTCACATTAGCAACTCTTGATTTCTTAGGTACCATAGTAGCTTCAAGTAATAAGAAAATATTAACACATACTCCTCAACACGAGGCAAAGAAAACTGGGCTATCCACAAGGGATACTGGGTCGAGTGAAAGGGTCCTAATGTGGTTCATTTTAGCGCACTTTTAACTCTTAACGAACTCCGTTCGCATGCTTATTTGCACTTATTAGGGTCATTTTAGTGTTTTTAGCTTCCTATTTGCTTTTCTATAAGAGGAAAGGAATCAAAATGAGCGGAAATCGTGCATTAGTGAAGCAATTAGGAGCTTAATTGACGGTACTAATGACCAAGCATGAGGCGGAGACAGAAACCACCAAAGACTTGTAGAAAGGATTTAAGGCAAATTGGAGCCATGCCCCACGACCTAGAGTGATCCTCACGGGTTTTGGGGCAGCATTGGCAAAGGAGGTCATTTACTAGCCTCGGGCGAGCCGACCACCCGCCCGAGCGGGTTCCAAGGCACAGTTCACACAACTTCCTCCAGTTCGGGCGACCCAAAAGAGAAGTCGGGCGGCGCACGCAATCTTCCGCCTCCGTTTAGACTTAATGTAATGACCCAATTAGCCTCAAATCTTGTATTAGTATAAATACCACTCATTCTCCATTGGAAAGACACACACCATTATAGCGATAATTAGGAAGAATTTACATTAATTAGCACTTTATTCACATTTATGTAGCTTAATTATTTTTTGATCTTTCCACAATTAATCTTAAATTTAATCTTGTAATTAAAGAATTCTTGGGTTGTATTTGAAGATGGTGACAATTCTTCATTAATAAAAGGGTTTCTTCTATTTATTCTTCATCATTATTTTTTATCTCCTTAAATTTGGTATAATTCCTTAATTTCTACTTAATTTCTTGTTAATCTTTGTTAATTACTTTACTTTGATCATCATTGCTATGAATGTGAATTGAACTTATAGGATCTGAACTTAACTGAAGTTATAGGATCTGAAATGAACTTAAATTATGTAACTTTAAGTCCAAAAGAATAGGGCGTAAGTCACAATTTCCACGTGTCACGCTCTAATAGGAATCGGCTGGTGTCGGGGATAACAGGCTGATGACTCCCAAGAGCTCTTATTGACGGAGTCGTATAATCGATGGTTGATCTTCTGGTGTAAGGGCATGATGCCTTGGTTGTGTATGGAAATTTTCATACTCCTTATGTATGTGTATCAACTTCGTGTAAACTCATACTAGTACATATCCGCATATTGCATGCGCGGTATATAAAATGTTTATTTTTTTAATGTACTATTTATACCTAGTATTTAGAACTCATTAATATTTATTTCACTCCATTGTATTTTGATATAAACAAAAAAAAAATTGAAATGGAAAACTAATCAAACAGAATTAATTTAAAACGTGATTTATTTTAATAAATTTGATTTTTTGTCATGAAGCTAGTACTAAGTATGTGTCAAGTTATTTTCTACAGTAATAATTACCGCATTACTGAAATATTTAGCAACTTATAATTTACACTTTAATACCAAACTTATTTTATTTTAATGAAAAAATTATAATTATGAATTTAATTGAAAGATTAGAGTTTAATTATAAGAATATATTCATTGAAAAGATAAAAATGTAATAAAAGAAAGTTTTAGTTATTACCTTATTTAGCTAAATGACTTTTACAGAAAAAACTAAGAGAGTTTTTATTCTCTTAATAGTAAGGGGAATTAAGTTAATACAACAACATTTTTTGCCCAAATTACTTTGTTTTTCTAGAACCTTCGTTGTGTTACTTATTTAGCTATATTCCGCCCCTATATTATTCATTCCGCCCCTATTATTCGTTTAACTTTACAACTTTGCCCTTCTCTCTCTAAATAATATTTCTAGCAATAATTTTTATCGACTAATCGGAAATGGGTGATGGTAACTTAAATTAGATGTGAAATATCGTATTAATTACTGATGAATTAACAAAGAAAAAAAATTGAACTAATGAAAATGAACTTTTTACCTATGTTAGACGATGATTGATGAAATGAATGATTTAAACTAAGAAAAAACTTGACGATTAAGAACGAAAAACTTTAAACGGCAATAACTTTGTGCTCGGGTGTCCGTTTTCGACGAATTGTTTTTCAAATCGCTTATTTCGACGAGACGAACGCTATGGGGAAAAAAGAAAAGATTGTGAATTGGTCCATTCGTGTAAAACACACGAATTGGCCTAGGTCGGTTCACGTGGTTTACATGAACCAGCCAGGACGAGTTCGTGTAATCCCCCCTACTACTAAGAGAATAAAAATTCTCTTAGTTTTCCCGCTTAAAAGAGTTCTTCTTAGTTGAGCCTATTTTTCTGGATATTGCTAACATTACAAGATTTGATGGATTGTAAATTGTGGATCTTATACGTAGCCCACTTTTCATATATATCAAAATAAAAGCTATTAATAACCCACAATTTTGGACTCTACATGTCATATTACAAGCTAGATAAGTGAACTTGATTTCTTATAAATTTAAATTTATTTTATATTTATATGTTATTTATTTTTTTATTAGAAATAAAAAAGTGAAAACATCATTTTAATAATTCGTAAATCGTCTTTTTAGATGCGCGGAATATTGTTTTTACCGCTTTTTATTTTAAGGTTAATACGCGTTTTAAAAAAATTATACAACTAACTTAATAATTGTACTATTAATGTCATAAACTAGTTGTATGCAACGGTATAAAATTATTGTGTTATTTTTAATAGTAATAAAATAACTGAACTTAAAATGTCTTCTTATGGTAATAAAAAAAATTTTTACCTCTTATTAATATTATATTTAATAAATTATAACACTAAATTAAAAGTACACTTCATTTATGCAAATAATTTAATTGACAATGTCTCTTTATAAAAGAAATCTAAAAAGTAACTAGTTCACATGAACTGGCCTGGGCTCATTCGTGTGATTTACACGAACTGGCCCTGGCTGATTCGTGTAAATCACATGAACCGGCCTAGGTCAGTTCGTTTTTTTCACACGAATGGGCCCACTTTCAATTTTTTACCATTGTGTTCGTCTCGTCGAGTTAAGCGATTTGAAAACAAATTCGCCAAAATCGGACACCCGAGCACAAAGTTAAGGCCGTTTGAAGTGTTTTCGTTTATAATCGTCATTTTGTTTCTAATTTAATCATCTTTGGTTATTAATTATCGTTTGTTGTTATAGTTAGCGCTTTAAAATATACTAAAATCAACATTACTAAAATGTGGGGTTTTAAATATTCAAAGAAAAAATGGTATTTTTTAAGGGTGGAATAAGTACTTTTAAGGGCGAAATATAGCAAATCCCAATTTTATACCTTGACCCAAAAAAGTACGTGTGAATATGGTTAAACAAGCTGAATGTCGTCAGCTTATTTTTAAAATAGCAAGCCATGCTTAAGATGAAAATAATTCATCTTAGCTTTAAGACGGATCAAATACTATCACATAAAGGTTAAAAATTTTGGAAGTTTTTAGGCAATTTGTCTTGTAATTTGGTATGTACTTCCTTCATATAACTTCACTCTACCACTTTACTTTTTCACGTTTGTCAACACGTGTTTTACGCGGTAAATATAATTAGTTACGTATTTACAAAAATTATAAAAGTTAGAGAGTTTTAACGTGCTCGTAAAGATGAATTAAATAAGATCCCACGTGAATATCACTTATGTATAGATAGAAAATCGAAATTGAATGTTCACTTGTAAATAGTGTACAAAATAGAAAGTGGTAAAATATAAACGGAGGAAGTATTAATTTAACCCGTCTTAAACTTGAGACGGATAATACATGTCTTAAATGAGACACAAATTCTTCCTTAAGACGTACAATATCCGTCCAAAGTTATAGATAAATAGTGTCTCTATAACAAAATGAGAGTGAATAGTGCAAGTGGGTGAGAAATGGATACCCCAATGCCCTCTTACTTGTATTTTGTGAGAGGGTCACTATTCATCTACAGCTTTAGACGGATAGTGTTCGTATACCATGACAAGGATTGTAAATGCACAAATTATCATTATAGACGGCGCATATCCGTCTATAGTTATAGACGGGTCAAATATCCACCCACTTTAAGCAAAACGGGTCAAATGTCACCACATTAACGTTAAATGTCACCAGTGCCATTTTCTAAGCTACAACAGGTAGTTTATCACATGGAAATGGTATTGGTAACATTTGGTGTTAAGGTGGTAATATTTGATCCATTTTACTTAGAGTTGGTGAATATTTGGTTCGTTTATAACTATAGATGGATATTCCCATCTATAATAGGACGTTTTGTTGTAAATGAGATTATAGTTAGTCTTGCTGAAGACGGGTCGGAGCAAGTGACGGGTAATGCCACTCACAAAACGGATAGGGGAGACAAGGTAGGGGCACCCCCATGTGCTTCCCTCTCTCCTCTATTTGGGTCATTTGTGAGACAAAATGGTATCCGTCACTCCAAAGTGACGGATACGTGCCGTCTTCAATGAGATTTTGTGATGAGATTATGTGTTTTCAAAGTACGAATTATTTCATGTGAGTGATGTGACAATAGGAGTATGTAATGTTTGAATTTGTTTAACATTCGAGGAGGCTCCATCACTTTCCATCATTAAAAGCCAGTCCTCACCTCTCATCCACTTGCATGATTTCTTCATTTCTATTTTATTTCTTTGCTTCCCACTTGCGCTTTGCTTGTTCTTCTCACCCTGCAACTTGCACTTATTTATTTTTGTTAAATTACGCTTTCTATAACCTACTTCGTACCACTATCCATGAGAAAATGTGGAAGAAAACAAAGCAACCACACACTAATCTGCAACTTGCAATTTTTTTTATTACATATTTTAGGATCTAGTACAACTACCACGTCCAGTTGATAATATTGTTTTTCTCATTTTTATAATTTAAAAATGAGTATGCAAGTTGCACATAAAGATGTAAGGGATGAGACGGGCAGCCTAATTAAGGTGAAGAAGTTGTTGCTTGTTCAGTTGTTCTCATTCTTCTTCCTCACTCCAACTTTCAAACTTTCGGTCGTCTTATTTCGCTAACTCTAAGCTTACAAGGCAAACCAGTCGACCTCTTTTGATGAACTTATAAATTAACTAACTAGTTTTGGGTAAAGTGAAAATCGCGAGAATCGTTAATAATTTATTGTTTTAATCGAACTTAAAGATTATGCGATACAAATGTTTTTCTTAACCAACAAATATTTAAGCGTTAGTTTAATTTCACTTTATTGATTAAATGAATTAGAGTTTTTACACTTGTAATTATAGATGGATAGTGAAAATAATTGCATATTTGATAAAAAAAGTTGCTGAAGGTAACATTTTAAAATTATTGTGTATGTGTTGCAAGTACGAACTAAATTTTCAGTACCTAATAATGGATATACTTGTATATTACAATTTTATATTCCCTCAATTTCAATGGATTTTATACTTTTAAAAAAATTTTGTCATATTTTAAAAATATGTAGAATGCCCTGTAACACCAAATAAGTAAAAAATGTGTGTCACAAATTATTTTCGCGTACAATAGATTTATGGAAAATAGTAAGAGAGTGAAGTAAAAGAGTATAACTTTAGAATCTCGAACAATTATTGGTAAAAATGAGCAAAATTAATTAGTTATGCATCTTATGAATGACACACATAACAAATATTTAGTCTATACAATATGTCACATAGGCGCTTCCACTTTGTTCAACCAAAAATATAAATAAATAAACATTCTTATACATTGTAAAAATAATTAGCTACAACTTAAAAATATCTCTTTAAACTATATTGGAAAAAATGTCTAAGCTTATTGACTTACTCGTATAATCTTTTACACACTTTGAGTTATTTGATTTGTAACTAATTGAAGTCTTAACAAAAAAAATTAAGGAAAAAAAGGAGTTACGTGCAACATTAGTGCAACAAAGATAAACTGTGTAGAATTCACAAACTTTTGACAAAAAATCTTCCAAGAATTGGCGGATGTAATGTCTTATGTGGCTTCATTGAGATTTATACTACTATATGTAATTATACATACTACATAGTATAAGAGGAGTACCTGTCAAAAAATAAAAAGCCAATCAAACTATAATAATGAAATGTAAACTGAAACAGTTAATTTAATTCTGTAGAATGAGCTACAATTAAATAAGAATATAAAATATATTGTAGCTACGTAAAGTTGTTATAAAGTCAAGTTGAAATGATTAATTCAATTAGGATTTTATGTGAACCAAATAATTTTGAATTGAGTGTGGAAGTTTAAAGATGAAAAATCTTCAAAATAAAATCTCAAAAGTATTTAAGGTAGAGAAGTCGAAAAATTGTGGTAATGCAAGTGATGATAATTGTAGGCAAAAATATGACAATGTGTATAGGTAGTATAAATGAGGAGGGGGAGGCCAAAAAATCAACTAAGAAAGGATTTAGATGTCAAATTAGTAGAGTAAATTAATTATTAATTATTAATAGCTATAAAGATAAGAGGAAACTAAAAAGTTTATTGACATTTACAATTTTTTGTACAACATAAATTTTATTTTTATTTTCACTAATTATATGCATGTGACACATCACAATTCAAGATGACTTTTGATAGGAGACATTACTTAGTAAAATGCTTAGTTTTATCTTTTTAAAATATTGTATAGATTTTCCGTGAAAATCACGTGACTTTTCTAGCTCGTCATTAATAATTATTTTGCTCACGTAATTTTTTTTTTTATTTTCTTATAGTGTCTTGATACTTACATCATTATTTATTGTTTATTTGTTATTGCATCATGTTTATATTATTCTTATTTGTTATCTATAGCCAAATGATATTGTATTTACTCGACATTTAAATGATATTTTTTCTAGTTTATAACTTTATTAAAATGATGATATCATAAAAATAGTAAGTAACATCAACCATAGTTATATTTTATGTTTGAAAATAATAATTATATTGAAAAATTAAACTATTCTTCACTCATTTTCACTTAACCGTTGTAACATTTAATCAAATAAAAAAAATGAGATGGATATAATAGATCGAGATAAAAAAACATCGATATTACTGCAATATTCTCACTTCAAAAATTCAAAAATAAAAAAATATGTTACTATTTGATAGTCAAAGTACGAGCAAAATATAAATTTTATTCAATACATATGTAATATGTTGTTAATCCCAACAAATTAACTACACATTATTAATTAATGAATACATTAAAAAAATTCCAAAACATTACATTGTTCTCAAGAATGTGTGAGACAAAAAAGTTAAGGGTACAATTTGATCAAGCTAGAGTTTCATTCACCAAAGTTGGACATTCTTTCGCCACAATGGATGGTGATATATATTCGATCATCGATCATCAATAATCTCAAGTGTCATCATCAACATTCGACAACACCAAAAACGAACAATACGATATAAATGCTTGTTAATTATACATTCTTTTTTCTTCTATTTTTCTCTTATCTCTTCATTTCTCGTTCATTTCACCACAAAAGAAAGATATTTTTTTTAAAAAAAAAAAGTTCAATCAAATGAAAACAAATAGGTAAGCTAGATTCTCATCTACTAATCTTATTTTATAGGTAAAATTTGTTGATGGTTTCATAATTATGGAATATGAAAAGTTTGGTATTAAAGAGGAATAAATTGTAATTATGAAATAGAGTAATGTTTGGAAGATGAAAGTTTACGTAGGATAAATGATTATAATATATTGATTACTACTTTGTCTTTTTGTATTTTGTTTTTAATTTATTTTTTCATTAATTTTTGATCTAGCATATAATTGTAGCTACTCAATCTAGCATTTTTATGTTATTGTATAACTTGTATTACGTCACATGTCTTTCTATTAGCTACTCAATCTAGGCTTTTTATATTATTGTATAGATTTCGAAAAAACAATTAATTAGGAATAAATTTTAAAGGATAATTAAACAATAAAAGTGGAATGGAGAAGGTCTCGTTTAAGTTCACCATGAACACAAAATTATAAATATAATTATTTTAGTTTACTTACTTAATATATTGCTAAACAATGCAATTTATGTTTTTTTTTTTATAAAACCTTATCCTTTACGTGAAATAATTTCATGAACTAAATACATGGTATTACTACCCTTTTAAAATTCTATTATTAGTCTATAATTTCAGTTAAGTATTTACAAAATTTGTATGTAAATTACTTAAATTAAATAAATATTTATTTTCCAAATATTTTATATTTTCCTAAGAAAATATTTTATATGATCTTTAATACTCATTTGTTGATTAATTAGTTCTGTAAAACATCTCTATATACAACAAAGTTATGGCATATTATTGTTTTTTTTTCTAGTAATAATAATAGTGAATTAATGCCTTTAAAAAAAACAATAGTGAATTAGTGACAATACAATTTTTTTTAACTTCATTTATTCTTTTTCGTTCTTAATTTCTTATATATTCAGTTTTTTTTTATTTCGAATACATATAATACTACTCCATATGAAATATCTTGAAATTATTAACTTATAGTTAATGCGTATTTTTTTATTATAGTTTGTTTTAGTTAATTAAATTTAAAACTAATGGAATATGGATGGATTTTTAAAGAAAATAAGTGAATTAAATTAATGCAATATAATAATAAATTGATAATGCATGTCATATTAGTTTGCCAAGTCATATTGTTATTGTGTATGTGGCTTTTTTTCATCCTTTGTGGCATTGTCTATGTGACATTTTTAGGCTAGCCTTTTAATAGTATTTTATAGATTTAGTTAAAATTTGGTTTGAGTTCGGTCAAATGCAGCCTCAGTTTGAGTCCAAGCTCGTCTAGCCTCGGCTATATACTTTATTTTATATTAGTATAGATCTCGCCCAATATATGTGCGGTTTATATAGACTTTTTGGTTTTTTTAGCGTATTGTTTATACATTTGAAATTTGCACATCAATATTTAATATTTCATTGCATTGTATTTTGATATGAAACAAAAAAAAATGAAATGAAAAACTAATCAAAGAGAATTAAGTAAAATTATGAAATGTGTATTTCTTTGAAAATATTTTTTTAAACCTTAAAAAAAAGATTTCATTTATAAATTTTCTCCAATTATTTTAATGATTTTTTGTGACGAAACTAATTGCAATTATGTGTCAAATTATTCTCTAAAGTAATATTATTGCATTACTAAAAAATTTAGCAAATTATAATTCACATTTTAATACGGAGCACCAATTATTTATTATTTTATTTCAATGAAAAAAAATCATAATTATGAATTTAATTAAAAAATTAGAGTTTAATGTAAGATCAGTATATTTATATTGAAAATATAATTTTTAATGAAAGAAAGTTTGACTAACTTCCTTATTTAGATATATATGCATTTTGGCGAGGTAAAATTAAGAGGGTTTTAATTTTTTATTCTTTTATAGTAGTGGGGGGATTTTTTAATATTTCATAATTTCATTTAATCAATATAAACTACATAACATTTTTCTATTCGTGAGAAAAAAATGGTTAATTTAGATGGAGCGGAAAGTAAAGAATAAAAGCACTAAATAAATAATGATAAATTTTGAGCATTTTCCTGATCTGAGGTCATTTTCTTAAGGCAAAATAAAACTTTTCTTATGGTTGTCGCTTCAATTCAACTCCACTCAACTCTAGATAAATAATTAATAAACATTTTTTGTAATTTAGAAAGTTTCAACCTGTATAATATTTTATATTGAAAATTTCGTACGAGTTCAAAAATTATCACTAATAGCTCTATTGCTGGTTTTTTATATAGAAGAGTAATAATATATTAATTACTAGGTTTGTGACCCGTGAAATTCACGGGTTTATCTGTTTTAGTTTTGATATTTTTATCGTATTGTTAATATCTGTTCGAGCAATTAGTTGTTGATCCATTTAAAAATATAAAGTCTTGAAATACATAGAAATTAGTTAGTTGATACCTTATTTCTTTGACAACTTTGGTTTATTTTTTAAAATCGAATCCTGCAAGTGACAATGTAGTAGCTACTAATTTTGAGAAACTTGAAGTCTTATCACCACGTGCATGCTTCAAATATTATTTACATCCGAAAAACATTTATTATATCGATAGAAAAATATTAGATACGATTCAACGGTATGGTCGGTATCTACTCCATGTATTATGAATTAAATTTTCATTTCAATTGCTCAATAATCTAAAAAACTATATTCCCTAAATCCGAATTCCAAAAGGTTCTTAAATTTTTTTAAGTTCCTTATTACTATTTCAAGAATTTGATCAATCTCTTGTTATACTTATGTCCACGATCCTATACAAAAATAGAAATAAAAATAGTATTAGAAACTATAAAATAATCTATTCCGGTTTTGAAAAAAACACATAAACTTAAAAATATACGAATTAGAATTTAGAAACCATACTATTTAATATTTATCTGAAGGTTCACTTTCGCTTCCTTTTAGTACGCTTTCTTTTAGTACATGCCTTGATAATAGTTCATATAAAATTAAAAAGAAAAATATATGTTAGAGATGATTATACTCATGAATACAAAAATACAAATTCAAATAGGTTGATCGGGAAAGCATAATAGTAAAATTACACAACAATATACGTTTAATAACAAATTTAAAGAAATATTATAAGATCTCCATTTTGAGATCAAGAATCATCTTATAATGGTTAAAAAAGCATAAACCACTTAAAAAAGTAAAGTAAATTTTATAGAAAAACAATCAAAAGGTGGGAGTTGGAGAAAACTTAAATTGGAAGATGAAATGACATAATTAAAATGATTAATTATTGTCATGATGGTTCAAAAAGTAAATTGTGAAATTTTAAAGAATTTTCATTCAATTATTTGTACTTATTTATTTACCATTAATTATGAGAGTACCTTTTTTTTTTTAAGAAAATTATGAGAGTAAGTTTTATGTATTATTCATGTTTTGACAAAAAAACACATGAACTTAACAACATACGAAATAGAATTTAGAAATCATACTATTTAATATTTACTCGAATTGAAGGTTCACTTTCGCTTTCTTTTATTACATGCCTTGATAATAGTTCATATGAAATGAAAAAGAAAAATATATGTTAGAGATGATTATACTCGTGAATACAAAAATACAAATTAAAATAGGTTGATCAGGAAAGCATAATCGTAAAATTACACAACAATATACACTTGATACTGTCGTTTCGTACCAAAAATAAAATACCTAAGTACTACTAACAGAAGTCGGCGGTAAGTAGGGTCGATCTCCACAGGGAGGCGATGTACTATCTATTTGTCTATTTATCTGTCTAATGTCACTAATGGGGGTTTGAAAGGTTTGTGTTAACTAAACTAAAGACTAAAGCAAGAGAAATAAAAAAAGAGAAATTAACAGAAGAAAAGAGAGTATGCTAGGAGTCGGTCCACCGTGGCAGCTATCAGATCTTATACTATCGGGAATACTAAGGCGATTAGACTATTGATAAGAAGAGCTATGGTCGTCACCTTTCGGTCCTTAAACCGCCCTAGAGCGTAAACAGCTTAACTTTCGCCCTCACTGCAATACCCTATTGTAATTAAGCAAGCCTTCCCTTCCAATCTTTCGATCTAGGTCGGGGTTAACTAAATTTATGGTCTCCTGCATGCATTCATTCGACCGGATAACAATTAAATTGCCTAATACAATTCCTATCGCAAGACTAATCTATATAAGTCAGTTAAAACATTGCTACCACGGCTTCCCTAATCCTAACATACTACGGGGAGTTAGCTAGACATAATTAAGGGAGAACAAGAAATAAAGAAAGAACAAATAATAAACATTAAATTAAGTTAAAGAGAGAAAAGGGAAGAAAGGATTACTGAAATAAATAATCCGGAAATGGAAGAACAAGAGTAACAGTAGCAATAGCCGAACCAGAGAGAAAAGGAACGAAATAAAGTGTGTGAGAGAGTTTTCAATGACATACTGACTTCCTATTTATAAGAAAATAGGATTAGCTAAACCTAATTGACGGAAATTAACTAAAAAGTCCAAGCCCGTCAAAGATTGTTGCTCGATCGAGCACTTAAGGCTCTCGATCGAGTATTATTCCTTAGCATTCCTCTCGATCGAGAACAATTCCTCTCGATCGAGGACTTCTTTCCCTTTAATCACTCGATCGAGAAGAAGTGGCTCTCGATCGAGCAAATGGTCTCATGATCGAATAGAAATAGTTCTCGATCGAGCACTTCTCAGCGCGTAATTCCTGCTTCGCGCACCGAACTTCAAACGGCTGCCATTCCTTCGTTACTTGGACAAATAGGGCGTGGTTGGTGGCGTTGGAAAGCTAAGAGGATAAGCTTTCACCTCCAACTGGAATCACCTTCATAACTGTTGTAGAACTCGAGATATGGCTCTTACAAGCAGGAACTAGCAAATTGAAGCACTCTCTTGGCTCGCCTAACTTCCTTACTCCAATGCGCATCTCAAAATAGTACTTCCCAAGCTCCGACTCAACTCATATCCTAAATGCATGCGTAGGGACATGTTTTAGGCTTGTTTTCACTACTTTTGGATTCATTCCTGCAAATAAGACAAAGTAACCCAAAGTAGCATATTCGGGGCATTTCGTAGCATAAAACCACGATAAAAGCATAGAAATACGTGCATAAAATAGGCTAAAAAGACTATATAAAATGCACGTATCAAATCTCCCCAAACCAAACCTTTACTCGTCCCCGAGTAAACTAAAATGCAACTAATGGAACGGAAAAGATAACTCAGAGCCAGCTACAAATGCCCACTTAAGCCAATTTAATGCAAGCAAACTAAACACTTATAGCAAAAAGTCAAATGCAAACGAGTTGTAAGATGTTTATAATAAAGCTGAACCGTCGACCTTGCAAGACCGTTAATGATGGACTCTCACGGGTCACTCTTTCTCTCATGAAGCAAAGGGTGAACATATATATGTAAGAGAGGAAGAAGAATAGTCGCTCACCTAAACTACGACCCACATAAATATGCATGCAGCTAATATGATAGACAATTCTAACTACCGTACATACATTCCAATCAACAAGGTCCTGTCACAGCCGAGGGCTTACAAAAATATGGTAAAGTGAGGCAATAGGTAAGAAAAGGCAAAACATTTATGGGAATGTGGAGGTATAGGTGATCAAGCTAGTACCTAAACAGAACCATATCAACATATCCATTTCCAACTCAATTATGAATTAAGCACATGCCCTTCATTTGGCGTAAAATCTCACCAAACCAAACTGAAAATACTCCTCAAATGATAAAAGATAGAATATAGGAGTGAAACCGACTAACAAACAAACATTTTTTTTTTTCTTTTTTCTTTTCTATTCTTTTTTTTTCGGTTTCTTTCTTTTTTTTTCAACTTCTTTTTTTTTCATCTCACGTCTTATTTTTCTTTTCCATTTCTTTTTTTCTCATCCTCCTTCTCTTCATAAATTACCAACTCCGAATCAATAGATACGAGCCAAACTTGATACAATAGACAATATACCGCAGAAACAATCTAAACTAGCTTGACAAGGCAGGCTAAATTTGGATGTAGCTAAGGGTCAACTGGCAAATTTGGCTAATGTGGAGTTTATGGGTAAAAATGAAAGAAAAGGGAAAATGTAAGCACCTCCCTGCATGTGACACCAACCACTATCCCGAATGTATGACGGCAAAAAGCAATTGAATTTCATATACGTGCAAATTGATGAACATGTTATGCAAGGAGTATACTACTCACAATCCTACATGAAACTGGTCATAAATGACACCAGCTTATAAGGCTCTAAATCTTAGAAATTATAAGTAGGTTGCCAAAATTACAGGTCAAGTCTATTCGTTCAGCTAAATTTAAACATTAACTCGTAGATATGCAAAAGACAAAGCTAAAAGATAATAGTTCATGCAAGGCTTAAGCAAAAAGACAAACGCAGTGCAATTTCATCATTGAAATCTACCGTTCCGACTCAACCTATATGCTAAAATAAACGTGAAATTTTTGAATTTTTGACAATTTTCTAATTTTTATTGAATTTTAAATTTTTATGAAATAAATAACAATGCAAACAGAAAATTAAATGTGATAACTGAAATGCAAATAAAAACAATATGCAGACACAGATATGGATGCATAACCTCCCCAAACCAAACCGTACAATGCCCCCATTGTACCAAAACATGGAAAGGAAATGCAAACTAAAGGAGAAAGAGAGTAAAAGCGGAAAACTTACAAGATAGCGCGAATAAGGGGACCTCCCCAAACCGACCATGAACATGGGAGGTTGCTAAGGGCCGGAAAACCGTCTCAGGAAGCTAATCCAAGTCAACACGTGAAAGGGCAACCAAACTGACCAAACTGCTCGATCGACTGGAATAGTGGTCGATCGAGTGGTTCTCTAATCTGCAGGTGGTCGATCGAGTACGATTGCCACTCGATCGAGTGAATTCATCAGCAAAAGTGCTCGATCGAGTAGAATGACTACTCGATCGAGTGATCCTCGGTGTAATTCCTGCAAAACGCAATAAAAACAGCCCGCAACTAACCAAAACAAGCTTAACTGAGACCGTCTATGGTATACTAACCATTTATTACAACTGAAATTAAATAAAAGCAAAATAAAATCGCCGGGTTGCCTCCTGGGTAGCGCTAGCTTCAGTCAGGTCCCAGCTCGGCCTTCTTTTCTTCGAGCCTCTCTAATTAAATACAATCAAAACAGCTCAAAGCGCGCAGCAACCTATCAAATAGCTGCGCATGTGCTACACAACAGCATAAGTAGCACCAAAGTGGAATCAAGAAATAGGAAATGAAAATGTTTAACTTTTTAAGCCGAACAAATTTCCTATGAGCGCTCCTAAATTTATCCACAAAATAAAGGAGCGCGGGAGCAATTGTCAATAAGGTAGGGCCCCGATTCAGATTAGCAAACTTGAAATGATAAGGACGGTGAAAATTCGTTAAATTGTGCGTCCACATATGAGAGGGTGTAGCATTAAAAGAAGGAGCACAAATTAAACGAGGCAATATACTGTTAAAACAAACAATAATGAAATTATCGCTTACTACCTCGGGTTGGTTGCTCTCAACGACGGAATCACGGACAAAGGAATGCATTACCTCATCCGTGCTAGGAGCAATTACCGTTTCAGCTGCTTCTTCATCAACCTCCTTAGTGGAATCCATCCCGTAAATCGCACTTCAAGTGTATCGACTACCTTTGTGAATAAGGGAGGTTCACCGTAACCTTCATCATCGTCAAACTCATCATCCAAAATGAACCCAAGTGACGAATTTAAGCTCCCCATGGCTAATTCAGTCGATCGAGCATAATAATCACTCGATCGACCACTTTCCTTCCGCATTTCACTCGATCGAGAAGCAAAATCACTCGATCGAGAACTATCCTCCTGCATTCCACTCGATCGAGTAAAAATACTACTCGATCGAGGGCTTCCTTCTGAAATTTCACTCGATCGACTAGTTTTAGTCACTCGATCGAGTGATTCTTCCTGCATAGGGCTGAAATCGTCGCGTGGGGCAGTGAAATATGATAGGAACTCGTCGTCTGAGTTATAAAAGTCATCCTCATCATTGGGCAACACGGTTTCCTCAGGAGAAAAACCGTTCTCAGCGAGATAAACCTCTTCTTCTTGCATCTCAGCTCCTAACTGAGCTATTTGTGACTTCAGCGCATGGATTCGAGTGTCCATATATCTATCACTCTCTTGCATTTGGGATACAAGGGTCCCCATTAAATATGTCAGCTCCGCGATTTCTTCTTTCTCCATCTCAGCTGCTAACTGAGCAACTACAGACTCGAGATTATCAACTCGCGAGACATACTCTTGCGCTTGGAATGCAAGTGTCTCCATCAAGGATTTCAGCTCCGCAATCTCTTCTTTTTGTATGTCAGGAGGATCTTGTTGCGGTGGCCATTGATAGGGTGGATGTGGAGGCATAACTACAGCTGCATTGTGCTCGTGAAACCACATCTCCGTAATAGATCACCTATTCCATATAATGGGACATCGGTGATGGGTCAAAGGTATTCAAGCCTTCCCTTTGACGGTCTTTCACCTAGAACTGTCTAGGTAGCACTTTTTGTAAGGCCTATCAAAACAAAGACTAAACAAAAGATTAAAACGGCCCTCAAGGAAAAATCCCGAGGCTAAAAAAAAGAATAAAATTAAACAAATAAATAAATAGATTGCCTCCCCGCAACGGCGCCAAAATTTGATACTCTTTGTTTTCGTACCAAAAATAAATTACCTAAGTACTACTAACATAAGTCGGCGGTAAGTAGGGTCGATCTCCACAGGGAGGCGATGTACTATCTATTTGTCTATTTATCTGTCTAATGTCACTAATGGGGGTTTGAAAGGTTTGTGTTAACTAAACTAAAGACTAAAGCAAGAGAAATAAAAAAAGAGAAATTAACAGAAGAAAAGAGAGTATGCTAGGAGTCGGTCCACCGTGGCAGCTATCAGATCTTATACTATCGGGAATACTAAGGCGATTAGACTATTGATAAGAAGAGCTATGGTCGTCACCTTTCGGTCCTTAAACCGCCCTAGAGCGTAAACAGCTTAACTTTCGCCCTCACTGCAATACCCTATTGTAATTAAGCAAGCCTTCCCTTCCAATCTTTCGATCTAGGTCGGGGTTAACTAAATTTATGGTCTCCTGCATGCATTCATTCGACCGGATAACAATTAAATTGCCTAATACAATTCCTATCGCAAGACTAATCTATATAAGTCAGTTAAAACATTGCTACCACGGCTTCCCTAATCCTAACATACTACGGGGAGTTAGCTAGACATAATTAAGGGAGAACAAGAAATAAAGAAAGAACAAATAATAAACATTAAATTAAGTTAAAGAGAGAAAAGGGAAGAAAGGATTACAAAATAAATAATCCTAAAATGGAAGAACAAGAGTAACAAAGATAGCAATAGCCGAACCAGAGAGAAAAGGAACGAAATAAAGTGTGTGAGAGAGTTTTCAATGACATACTGACTTCCTATTTATAAGAAAATAGGATTAGCTAAACCTAATTGACGGAAATTAACTAAAAAGTCCAAGCCCGTCAAAGATTGTTGCTCGATCGAGCACTTAAGGCTCTCGATCGAGTATTATTCCTTAGCATTCCTCTCGATCGAGAACAATTCCTCTCGATCGAGGACTTCTTTCCCTTTAATCACTCGATCGAGAAGAAGTGGCTCTCGATCGAGCAAATGGTCTCATGATCGAATAGAAATAGTTCTCGATCGAGCACTTCTCAGCGCGTAATTCCTGCTTCGCGCACCGAACTTCAAACGGCTGCCATTCCTTCGTTACTTGGACAAATAGGGCGTGGTTGGTGGCGTTGGAAGGCTAAGAGGATAAGCTTTCACCTCCAACTGGAATCACCTTCATAACTGTTGTAGAACTCGAGATATGGCTCTTACAAGCAGGAACTAGCAAATTGAAGCACTCTCTTGGCTCGCCTAACTTCCTTACTCCAATGCGCATCTCAAAATAGTACTTCCCAAGTTCCGACTCAACTCATCTCCTAAATGCATGCGTAGGGAGATGTTTTAGGCTTGTTTTCACTACTTTTGGATTCATTCCTGCAAATAAGACAAAGTAACCCAAAGTAGCATATTCGGGGCATTTCGTAGCATAAAACCACGATAAAAGCATAGAAATACGTGCATAAAATAGGCTAAAAAGACTATATAAAATGCACGTATCAACACTTAATAACAAATTTAAAGAAATATTATAAGATCTCCATTTTGAGATCAACAATCATTCATTACTTATCAGTCTCTACCTTACGTTTTTTTACATTTAATTTTACCTCAGTTTCGTGTCTTTTGTATTTCTTCCCTCTTCAGATTACCCACGTGATGGCTTGCCTTATCTGCATTCACATACGTTTCATGGTGCTTTAAAGTTATATAAAAAATACATTGACCAAAAGATAAAACACCAACCTGGCAAAAACTTGTCAAACGAATCAAAACATTGTCACATCTAAGTCACTTAAATAAACCAACTGGAAAACATGAATTCAAATATAAAACCAACAACATAACAAATTAAAATATACTTTTTGGGACACAACAACAACAACAACAACAACAACAACAACAACAACAACAACAACAACAACAACAACAACAACAACAACAACAACAACAACAACAACAACAACAACAACAACAACAACAACAACAACAACAACAACAACAACAACAACAACAACAACAACAACAACAACAATACTCGACAATAATACTCAATATAATCAAATAAATAAGTTAAACCATAAAATACAATCCACAACTTAGAAACTCATGACAAATGGGCATGTTTTAAATAAATAAAGTGAATAGAAACTATTATAGGTATTGTAGATTTTATAGTCATTACACAACTATAAATTCCCATATTTTAATTTAATTTTTAATTTATTTTATAGTATTATTAAATTGGATAATTGATTGCCGAGGACCTCAAGAGATGAATTAAATAGGACAAAATGTTAATGAAAATTATGGGTGTTGAGTAATATTGTTGGAATATGTGTCCTCCGACAATAATGCGATCACGACTGTTGATCATGATGATCACATGTTTAAATCTCATTATATAGAATACAATTGGGAAGTAATTTTGTTACTGTCAACTGGTCAACATATATCGGTAATGATTGGCTGACTAGAGTTTGACATTAATGTCGTGTGACGGTGTTGATCAGTTGACCCCCTAGGTCATACCTATAGGGCAACACTCTTAATTGATTATTTAATTAATCGTATAATGTTGCGAGTTAATTAAATTACTTGAAAATTGACGGACGATTTTGGAAGTAAAATTTACGTATCATATTGAAATGTGATTAAATAAGATACGGTCTGAGTAATTGAATTGTATCATTACTCGGATGAAATAATTGTTTAATGTAACAATTAAATTTGAATGAATTGTTATAAATACAATCGGTTGTAATTTATAATTGGTAAAAATTTTTGGCACAAGTAATTATGAAATTACTAAGTCGATTTTTGTATGTGACGTATTTTTATTAATACGTTGATTTTTAATATGATAAAAATACATAACAAGTTTATGTGACATGTGACATGTAACATATTGACAATTGACAAAATTAATATGGAATCCATATTAACTAAAAGTGCTTAAAAATTGGAGGAGTTTTAAGCTAATTAATTGTTTAATTAGTAGCTAAACATAATGATTGTTTTGCTTTAGTAGCCATGCAACCCTACTACTCCTTGTGAAGACAAATGTGGGCATGCATTGGCTCCCCTTAACCTCTCCTCTTACACGGTTTTGGGAAGAAAAACCCATCATTGTTTTTCCTATAATTTTTACCTAATAATATACTAAGTGTAGTGCATTATTATTCATTCAACTCATCATCCAAAATATAAGTTCTAGTGAGAAGAAAAATCCTCCTCTCCTTTTCTCATAAAAACCGAAATATTCAAGTGTTAAATAATATTTTGGTTCAATTTTCTACCTTATTAATATTATACTAGTACTTATAATATTAATTTGTATTAAGAGATAGCCTTGGGTATAAAGCTTAGGGAGAGATCCTATACTTGGATCTTTGTTCTTCCATAAGGAAAAGCTCAAGAACAAGAGAGAAAGGTGATCTCTCTTGTGCCCATTAAACCGAAATTATCAAAGTAAGGACATGATTTCTCCTCTATTTTATTATTGTTTGCATGCATAAAATCCACATTTAATTTTATGACAAATTAATTTCGAAATATAAGAGTATGTTAGTATGTATATGAATCTACATTTCCTTCAATCGGTATCAAGAGCCACGGTTGTTTGCATGCAAATCGGTTAAAAGTTTTTCCGAGTTATAAGAATAACAAATAAAACTTGTAAAATTTGTGTTATTATGAGATATCACGAAATCAATCCATGCATGTTAATATTTCTGGTCCTAAAATGTTTTAGGATATTTTGGTTAATTTTTCGGATTTTTATTGTTCATATTTTACAATAATGGCATTTAAATGTGATTTTATGTGTAAAAATGTCATTTTTGGTCTAAAATTAGCTATACTTCGAATTTTTTATTGATTTTTGGATATGTTGTCACATATATTATTTTGAGATAACCTGTAAAGTTTCATAATTTTTGGACTTGTTATGCTCGAAAAATGAATTTCTCATTATTAAATTCGGATTTAAGTCAAAAATAGGTTAATATGAGTTAAATTTCGAATCTGGTCATAGAAAATTAATATGTTGTCACATGCAATTTTACAAGATGTGTGTAAAATAATTGGCTATAAATAAGTCTTTTTGCATGATTTATGAATTTTTGAAGAAAAATAGCATAAATAGTGACATTATTAGTGAAAATTAATAAAACATAATCTATGACTTAGGAAAAACGTCTAATGTTGCATTTTATTATCTTTTTCAGATCTAAAATTGAAAAGTTAGTGAAAATAATTTTTCCATGTTTTTATGATTATTTTATTAAAAATCGATAAACCGCAACATTGTTTTTCCGGTAAATTTTCGAAATTTTTAACCTAAGATTTTGAACATTATGAGTGTCATGTAATTTTTCCAGAATGTTCATGAGTTTAAATTTCAAATTTTGAATTTATTTGAAATTTTGTGATTTATTTGAAGTTTAATAGCTTATTTTGTAATTTTTAGTCCATTTATGAACAATTTTATAAAATATGGGTTAATTATGGTCAAATTATTAGTGAAGACTATATTTTGAGTCCTAAGAGGTTAGGGTAATTAACTTATGCATAAATATGAGTTTATGTATTTTTGTGATTATAAAAATGTTGAAATCACGCAAATCCGTAAAAACCGAGTAATATACGATATTGGCAAATTAAAGGCGATTTAGCATAAAATTGAGCATGTTCTTACATATTATAATGCTGCATTTTCTTTATGATTGTCATAATTTTAATTTATGTAATTTTTGAATTATGTAATTTTACTTAGTATGGCCTTAGATTTTAATTGGTATTTCCCGAAATGTATGGGAATATCGATTCGGTTGTAATTTTTATTGTGATCTCGTATCACCGTTTTGTAATTTAATAGATTTATTTTATTTTAGTTACAAATGTATAATAGGAAATTATGTAATTTGTTATGTAATTTTATTCATTCCGGAGTCCCCAAAGACGGATTTCTTCAAGAATGGCGATACATAAAGACGGTGTTACCTCGAGATGCGTGCCACAACCGAAGTTCAAGGGACCAATGGATTTGGTTTCCGAATATGTAATAGTTAAATAGTTTTTCTATTTTAGGAAAGGCCATACTAGGATTTTTTTATCTTTATGCTTGCATTTTATTTTATGTCACATGCATCGCTAAATCGCCATAACTAAAACATGCATCCTTATTTTATCGAGTTTATCGACCGTGTCAATTCAAATTATCGTAGTTCACCGCTTTAGTTCAATTAAAACGTGATAGATAATAGATTGACATGACCTCTCGCTAAAACAATTAATTGAGACATAGCCTTACCGAATAGTAGAAACCATGAAATCCTATTTCGCGAGGGAGTGCACTCGGCTACCCCGGGGTACAAACCTTGTTACGTAGGGGAAGTGGGTGATAAATGTCTAATCCACCGAATTCATGTTGATGAGGGTTTCATCGGCTACCCCGTGCCTAAGTTAATGTGGGTTTGGATAATGGACACATTTATTCGAAATTTGGATTGAACTCAACAAAAGTAATCGATGAGGGTTTCATCGGCTACCCCGTGCCCTTGTTGATGTGTTTTGGGCTATAGATAAATATTAAAGTAATTTTATCGACCAAGAGTTCTAAAAGTAGAATCGATTAAAAGTTAATCCACCGAGTTATATTGATAAAGGTTTCATCGGCTACCCCGTGCCTAAGTCGATATGAATTTGGGTCTTGGATTCATTTATCTAGTTGGGTAGAGGTCACTAGAAAAATGCATAAAACTTGTTTAAATCATACATTTTTACGAGTATTATTAAAACGACAATTGTTTTACTCCTTATATTTTGTTTTGTAGACCACTTCTTTTTCATAACAAATGGCAACATCAACACCAACTCCTAATGCTACACCACTCGCTAGTTCGTCTTAGCTCCGATCCTTTATGGATCGATGTAAACTTGAAAAGAATGGGTCAAATTTCTCCGAATGGGATGCCCAACTCAAATTAGCCGCCGAAGGTGACGACAAGCTTCGTTACCTTACCGAGTCCTCTCCACCCAAACCCTCCACTAGGTCCACCGCGGCCACTAGGGAAGCCTAAGAGACTTACCAAAAGGAGTCCGCCGCAATGAAAAATGTCTTGATATTTGTGATGGAGGCGGACCTCCAAAGGAGAGCCTTCAAAATGGGCAATGCTAATGAGATTTACTCCAAACTTGTGACCATGTTTTCACAAACTCCGCGGATCGTCCAATATGAGGCGGCCGCGGCATTCTTTGATCTCGACTTCAAAGAGGGCCAAAAGGTTAGCCCTCATGTGCTCAAACTCATGGAGCTTGTCGAGACCTTGAAAATTCAAAAGGTTGAAATCCCCAAAGAACTCATCGTAGATAGGATTCTACACTCCTTGTCCAAAGTCAAGGCATATGTGCAATTCCGGGTGAATTTCAACATGCAAGACAAGGATGTGTCTCTTGAGGAGTTGCACAAGTTACTTGTGCAAGCCGAGAGGGACATGGGGTTAAATGTGAACCCTCCCAAAGATGTGCTTAACATAAGCACAAAGAGTAAGGGGAAGTTCAAGAAGAATGGAAAGAAGGGTAAAAAGCAAGCTCCCACATTCACCAAAGCTAAGTCTTGTGAAGCTAGCACATCCAAAGTCAAGAAGGGTCCTCTTGATAAATGCCATTATTGTAATGGCATGGGACATTGGAAAAGAAATTGTTCCAAATACCTTGGTGATATCAAAGCTGGAAAGATCACTCCAAAGAGGTAAATGACTAACCTTCTTTTATGTTTCTAAATTCAACTATGGTATTATGATGCAAAGTTGTGATAATGTATCTCCCTTTTTATTGTAAATAGGGCCTCCACCAAGCAAAGACAAGGGAAAAAAAACAAGCATGAGAAACCATGGAGAAGCTAAGGATAGCTTTTGTGGAGCTTTGTTTTTCATTGTCTTATTTTAAGTTATGTTTTGAATTTTTAGAACTTTAAGTTTCCGTGTTCGACATGGAAAAGTATTTTGGATAATGGTTTGTATTTTGGATGATGGTGACTTGGTTTGCAACCCAAGTCACCCGTTTTTATCATTTATCCTTTATGTTCTAAAATTTCATCTTTAAATGCTTGCGTTTTGAAACATAAGATTATTCACTTAAAGGTGATCTAATAGACAATTATAATGACGGGTTTCATTATATGTCCACATGCTTAAGGCTTGTGTATGATCATTTATAAAGTGATTCTGAGTCTATGAACTCTCTTAAAGGTATGTCAATCACCAAGTACACATATGAATTCAATAACAATTAGTCTACCTATGAGGTAGTTCTCCTTATAATTCAACATCATTAATTTGTGTCTCATATGCTATCTTTGAATGTTTAGTGTATTTATTCTAAAGATAGAGTGGGAGAAAAATGAGAACACAATACACAAGACAAAGATCAAATTGTGTTTTTGTGTATATGAAGATCTACGCAAGAGAGAATGATTTGAATAAAGGTATATCTATTTACATAGTATGCCGAATAGATGAGATCTATGGTCTCAAGTTAGTTCTATATGACTAAAGACACCAAGTGTAATAATCATAAGAGTATATTCTCAAGATAACTACACGAGGAGACCAAAAGAAGTTTTGGAATAAAATGACTAATGTAAAGTCTTAACAAGTTTTTGACTAAGTTTATGAAACATTTGACCAATAGTTTCAACCATGAGATTTACTTAAGAGCCTAAATGAATCAAAGTAACATACTAGTTATGATCGAGTTGCAAAATTGATATACCGATATCTTCAATGGCCAAAGTTTTAACCACGCAAATGTCATTGCTTAACCTCCCTATGAAATGGTTAAACCTCCTTCCAAAAGGGTAATTGTGAAGGACGTATTCTAGATATTGTTTATATTTGAATAATGACATTACTACACATCATTATGACATGAGTGTGTTGGGAATTTAAAATCCCTTTCCGTAAGGTTGAGATGAGACCACTTCAAAATAGGTATTTTGAAAGGATATGATGGGAACATGTATGGTTTTATCCTAGTAAATTGGCAAAGCAATTTATATTTAAATTCTTGAATAAAAATTTCGATTGAGAAGTCAATTTCGAAATGTGTTGAATTGAGTGGGAGTTAGGAAAATCTCATGTGAAGACATGGAATTTAGTGGGAGCTATCATCCTTGAATGTTTAAAACTCATCACTCATTAAAGAATGACGAGCAAATACCTTCTTTCATAAAGAAGCTTTTGAGTTTTCAATTCTGGATGAAAATGGACAATGATGAATCCAATTACATCAAGAGATGTTGGATTAGTATTAAGAGATACACATCATATCAACATTCACATAGGTTATTCATGTAGATGAAAATGGAATTACCATTAGCAGTCATGGTCGTTCATGAACCTATGAACGGTTGATCTCATGATTATTAGTAACTAATGTTTCCGCCATTAGAATAATCATATACATGTCCAATTATGAATCATATGCATAAGAGCATGATGATTGATTGGTAAGCCATAATAGAAACGTCATGAATTCTCGAGTAGAATCCGATGAGCGATTTCAGTGATTGACGGAATGTTCTATTGTGTGTCAAGAGGTTGCACATATTGTAGAAAATCCGAGCACATATGAGGATTTATGAGAATCCCAAATCTTTCAAGCCCAGAAAGAGAAATGAGAAGTTTTGGAAAGATGCTTGGTTGAATAAGAGGTTATTCAAAAACAATCTTTCCTAGTAAAGCTAGGACTTGTGAGAAGTGCTAAGCTAAATAATCTTGTCAATTGTTACAAGATTCTACAAAACATATACCTAGTGCATTGTGTGTGGATGGAATACTTGATCTGTACAAGTTGTATTATTCATCGCAAATTCGTTCGTTATGAGATGATCGATAAGAAAGTTCTTTCAAGTTAAAGAACCAAAACCAAGGTCGAGAACCTTGATGTGTACTTGGTAAGATTCATGCTATGAGAGAGAACATGAATGTGAAGGAAAATGCAAGTGTAAGAAGTTTGAACACATGGACACATGGGATGTTAAACTTCTATTGCAATCAATAAGTGTTTACACTTATGATAAACATCACAAGGTTGTAATATGATATTGACTACCCGAGTGTGATGTCGACATTTGTCGTTTGAGTTATTATTAACTCACCTTGTACTTTGTTGTATCCAAACGGGTTGTAGAGACAATTGAACCCCGTTAAAGTGAACACGGATTAACATTGTATTTGCCCATAGTTACTTGTATGAGGTGACGTCTCGAAGTGACTAGAGTGTGATGCGATTGATGACAAGTTCAAGTGCCATAGAGTCATGTGAGATGACTAATCGATCACATAGGCAGATTATTAGGAACATTTTGTCGGGCCTAATGACCGCTTATAGAGTTCTGGCAAATTTATATAGCCTGGTCGTGGCGAGAGCTACTATAGTATTGGAATGAGTCGATTCTTTTGACTAAAGACTATTCGCCTAAGATAGCACAGTTTCAGATTAACTTTGATTTGTGTTACTACGACCTTCGTAAATGGGGTCAAATGGGCATATTTTGGGTTATGATGGCTGTGGCTAGTCGAAGGGAATGAGTGCGATAGGAATTGTCCACCCCTAGTCAGGGTTATAAAAATATCTCAGGGCCACTCGAGGAGTAATGAACTGGAAATGCGTGGCCACGCTCGGAAAGTATCTATGATAGATAAGTCCGGTCAAACAGTTATTCTCCAGATCGAGGAAACCACTCTCGATATGATCACTTGCAAGTACGACCTGAAAGACACCTTGCATTGAGTGGGAGATAGTAATAGGACAAGAGAATTGGTGACGCACACTTGTCGAGGACAAGTGGGAGATTGTTGGAATATGTGTCCTCCGACAATAATGCGATCACGACTGTTGATCATGATGATCACATGTTTAAATCTCATTATATAGAATACAATTGGGAAGTAATTTTGTTCATCACAACTAGTCAACATATATCGGTAATGATTGGCTGACTAGAGTTTGACATTACTGTCGTGTGACGGTGGTGATCAGTTGACCCCCTAGGTCATACCTATAGGGCAACACTCTTAATTGATTATTTAATTAATCGTATAATGTTGCGAGTTAATTAAATTACTTGAAAATTGACGGACGATTTTGGAAGTAAAATTTACGTATCATATTGAAATGTGATTAAATAAGATACGGTCTGAGTAATTGAATTGTATCATTACTCGGATGAAATAATTGTTTAATGTAACAATTAAATTTGAATGAATTGTTATAAATACAATCGGTTGTAATTTATAATTGGTAAAATTTTTGGCACAAGTAATTATGAAATTACTAAGTCGATTTTTGTATGTGACGTATTTTTATTAATACGTTGATTTTTAATATGATAAAAATACATAACAAGTTTATGTGACATGTGACATGTAACATATTGACAATTGACAAAATTAATATGGAATCCATATTAACTAAAAGTGCCGAAAATTGGAGGAGTTTTAAGCTAATTAATTGTTTAATTAGTAGCTAAACATAATGATTGTTTTGCTTTAGTAGCCATGCAACCCTACTACTCCTTGTGAAGACAAATGTGGGCATGCATTGGCTCCCCTTAACCTCTCCTCTTACACGGTTTTGGGAAGAAAAACCCATCATTGTTTTTCTTATAATTTTTACCTAATAATATACTAAGTGTAGTGCATTATTATTCATTCAACTCATCATCCAAAATATAAGTTCTAGTGAGAAGAAAAATCCTCCTCTCCGTCTCTCATAAAAACCGAAATATTCAAGTGTTAAATAATATTTTGGTTCAATTTTCTACCTTATTAATATTATACTAGTACTTATAATATTAATTTGTATTAAGAGATAGCCTTGGGTATAAAGCTTAGGGAGAGATCCTATACTTGGATCTTTGTTCTTCCATAAGGAAAAGCTCAAGAACAAGAGAGAAAGGTGATCTCTCTTGTGCCCATTAAACCGAAATTATCAAAGTAAGGACATGATTTCTCCTCTATTTTATTATTGTTTGCATGCATAAAATCCACATTTAATTTTATGACAAATTAATTTCGACATATAAGAGTATGTTAGTATGTATATGAATCTACATTTCCTTCAAATATAAGGAGTTTTAATAAAATTATTAACATATTATATTACAAAAATTAATTAAATTGGAAAAGTTTTTAATTAATTTGGTGTGTGTTAAGTATTATGAAAAGTTTTATTCAATTTATTACCATGTTTAATTAAAAAAAAAAATTAAATAGGAAAATGTTAATAATGGTGGGTGTTCAGTAATATGAAGAGGTTTAATTAATTTATTAACAGGTTTTATTACAAAATTTTTAAAAACAATGAATTAAATATGAAAATGTTAATAATGGTGAATGTTTAGTAATATGAAGAGGTTTAATTAATTCCTTAACATGTTTTATTACAAAAAGTTCAATTAAAATTTCAATTTTAATTATAAATTATGAAATTTATTAACATGTTTTACTACAAAAATTTCAATTAAAATGTCAATATTAATTATAAATTATGAAATTTGATGTAAATTTATAAGGGTTATATAAATTTTGGAAGACAATATATTTAATATACAAAATTAATTTAAGAATAATGATAATATTCTTTAATATTATAGATATAAGTGAATTAAATTAATTTACAGATAAATGATTTCAATTAATGTCATGTAATAATAAATTGATAATCCATATCACATTAAAAATATGCAACATCACATTTAAATATGTCACATCACATTAAATTTTAATCTAGGTGGCTTTTTGGATCATACGTGGTTTTGTCTAGGTGGCGTTTATTTGTCATTTTAGGGTAGTATTTTAATTATATTTTATAGATTAAATGTCAAATAACACTCATAAAGAATATCTAAAGTTGAAAAACAAAAATAGAAGGCAAAGAAAAAAGATTTATGTAAAATTAATCAAGTCCTAATATGACGATTCGCATTTCCTCTAATCGTTATCTTTACACAACGTTTGTGGAAATAGTGTGTTGAATTGAATGTGAGAGAAAATTTACCCTTTTGTCGCCAACGATTAAGTGTTATCATACTAAATTTAGAAAGGCGACAATTAAATTTGAATAAATTTTGAAGAAAAGAAGGCAATAAAGAGGGAAGGGAGGGAATGATTAAGAAATGAGATGATTTTTAGGGATTTTGTAAGGACGAACAACTTAGAAAAAAAAATCGCAGTTTTCTAATTTCATAACTACGAAATATGACCATCTAAACCTTTTTATAACAAAAGTAAGAGCATTTGAGGAAAAAAAAAGTGCTAAATTGATGGATATAATCGAATTTATCCGATTCTTTTATTGCATGTGAGGCTTCTGCATTGACGAATTATCTTTCTTCTTACTACATTTATTTACATTTATTTGATTTCCAAGTTGATGGGGTTTTTGCAAGATTTGATGTGTACATTAAAACCGTGTGGTCATCTCATCTCATCTCATCTCATCTCATCTCATCTACCATGAATATGTCCGAATATGTCTACTTTCTTTTTTCAGTTTTCACTCTACTTCTTCCCGTTTTCCGGACATGCCAGCTGGAGAGATTATATGCATGGTTTCATTACACATGCACAGTTGCAACTCTTGCAAGTGCTATTTTGTTTATCACAAATTTTAGATGAGAGATATTCGTCTATAGTTATAAACGAATTAAATATACATCCATTTTAAGTACTCCCTCCTATTCTAGATAAACCTCCCTATTCATGGGGGGCACTAGAATTAAGGAGAGGGATTAAAATAAGGTAAAGTATTGTAGTGGGGTTTTGTAATTGGAGAGAGGAAAGGTATTGTGGGGTATTGTTGTGGGTGTGGTGATTAAAATAAGTATTGTTGTGGGGTAAGTTGATTAAAATAAGTATTGTTGTGGGGTGAGGTGGGGTATTGTTGTGGGGTAAGGTGATTAAAATAAGTATAAAAGTTTACTAAATAAGGAAATAGGGAAGGTATTGTGAATAGATGAAAAAGGAAAGAGGGAAGTTTATGTAGAATAGGAGGGAGTATAAAACAAGCAACAAATTGTATGATGGGGCCCAAAAATATCACCACTTTAAATATATTTGATCCGTCTTTTACTTTAGACGGATATATGCGAGACTAATTATTTGTTCAGTTTATATTTACTCAATTAGGAACTTATTCCAATCTCTTTTTTGGTTTTCTATTATCAGATCATAGATCACGTAAAACTTGCTCCATAGAAATATAGATTATCAGTGTCAACTCTATGAAGTGCTGTTTTGCTCTACTACTTAACTACGTTGTTTCATGTGTGCAGTGTGCTCTTATATTGTAACTTGTAAGTCTACATTTGACTTGTTAATATAAAAGTCATAATCCAAAAGTCATCAATATTTTATCATTAATATGTATGTCATTAACTTTTTTTTTTTTTTTGATAAGTGAATACTCCCTGATATCCTGTTTTTTCTTCTCTATTTTCTAAACGGATTATTCAGATTTTATTAGGCGAGATATATGCTCCGTTTATTACGGAATAATTAGTTGATAGCAATCGTATCAATTACGATATTCTAGCCTTGTTTATAGGATTTGGTTATTATTATTGTAACTATATAAAGCCATATTGATATTGCTAATGCTAATCATCATTATTCATTCCTCAAATCCTTTATGCGTCTGTATTTCAACATGGTATCGAGCTAAGTTCTTTTTTCTTTCTAAAAAAAACAAAAAAAAAAAAAAACCTAAAATTCCCTTCGTCTTCTTGCCATGTCTGGTGAAGACGCAGCCTCGACTGGTGCACAGTCACAAAAAATTGATCCCCTTTCTCCATTTTTTCTTGGTTCCGGTGATATTCCGGGCATTAAAATTTCGAATGTCGTTTTAACCAGCAAGAACTATGATGATTGGAGTCGTTCTATTCGAATGTGCAGCAGGAGCTGATAACCAGGTTAACAATTTTTTTGTGACTAGTCAGGCACAAACAAAGCACCCTTATCTTCCACCAGGGATAACAGGCACAACTCAAACCAGTGACATCACTCAGGCAACCTCAACTGCCAGTCCAACTTCGTCAGGTCACAAGAACAGCAGCCAGGCTAGCCACCAGCAGCCACATTGGCCAGCTGAATCCTTATTCAACTAGTCACAAAATAATCCTAAGGAGTCAGGCCAAATTCCTAAAGCATTGCACCAAAAATCAGACTGAAAAGATAGTTGCAGGAGGGTAAAGCAGATAAAGCAAGTTGCCATTTTTGGCCAAACAAGGGAAAACTCTCAACAAAGAAGAACTTGGCCTGTTCAGCATTCTTTTTATAGAGCCTTGAGCCACAGAAGATGCCTGCACCAAAGCCATTTAACCTTCAACAACCAGCCAAAGATTTCAGCAACCAGGACAAAATGTCACTGTCAACCTGCAGTTCTTTTGTTCTTGTTCAGTTTGCCTTAATTTCTTTTGTATCCGTTGTAAAATAAGTCCACTTCTCTTGTTTGCTTCCTAAGTTTAATCCTGGCCCAGAGAAGGAGTTGTCTAGGGTTTATCATGTACTGAACACTTCACAGAAAGGCCTATATAAGGACCCTTTCTCAGTCTGTTGTACTCAGACTTTGATTAATGAAAAACCTTGAGATTTCTCTCAAAAATTCGAAAATCTTTTAACTTTGCTGAGTCTTAGTTATAAGTCAGACTTAATATTTTCTTGTGCTTGCTTAGAAGGTGATTAAGGATCTGTGGTGCTACTTAGAATAGGTATGTGCTTGCTTGAGCTATTTTAAGTGAATTGTCTGGTTAACCTTGAATTGATTATGTGCTTGCTTGAACAATTCAGTCTTAATCTCCCTAAATTATTAAGTTTAATCTCTGTGCTTGCTTGAGAGTGAATTTGATAATTATATCCCCCTTAAGTCCAGAAAATATCACAAAAACAGTCACAAGAGTCTTCTAAAGAAATTGCTTGAGATTTCCTTTATTTCAGTCTGGTTTACTATTTATAAAAATTACTTAGAGTGTGTGTAAAATCCTGAGATTTGGCACAGTTTTAGTTTACCCCCCTAACTAAATTATCACCAAGTTTTATAATTTTCCACAGCCATTTACTAATTTTATAGAGATTTCCAAGTTTATTACATTCCCTGAGAATCACTCTTTTGCCTGTTTCAGGGTTTGTCCAATTTGTGCTTGTCCCCATAGTTTACACTGCAAATTTTGGTAATCAGAGCTTAGGTTTATAACACAATCCTACCTTGTGTTAGTCCTGAGTGAGAGAGAGGTAAGTTCATTTTGCCAGCTACATCAAAACTACAAAAACAACCCAATGAGTGAGGAGAGATTAGCAGGAATGGAAGCAAAGATGGATCAGTTAACCAACCTGGTTAATGTGACCCTGGAAGCTGTGAATACTGTGATGGCAAACATTCCCACTCCAGAAAGAGGAAGGCCACCACCCTACAGAGGAAGAGGCAGGGGTAGAGGTATCCTTGGAGCAGGAAGGGGCCAACCACACCCTCAGAATGAAGAGGAACTCAACTCAGATTCAGAAGAATCCATGATGGAAGAAGGTAACTACTTGGCTAGAGATAAGGATGTTAAGGTAGAGATCCCTGATTTCCATGGTAGTTTAAATCCTGAGGACTTGTTAGACTGGCTTAGATCTGTTGAGAGAGTCTTTGAGTTTAAAAATTATGATGACAGAAAAGCTTTTAAGGTTGCTATTTTAAAACTCAAGGGCTATGCATCTCTTTGGTATGAGAGTATGAAACACCAAAGAATTAGAGATGGAAAGGAACCAGTTAGGTCTTGGCTTAAGTTAAAAAAGAAGTTAAGGGAGAAATTCATAGCTAAAGACTATACTCAGGATATTTTTATCAAGCTGACTCAATTGAGACAAGAGCAGTTAACTGTCGAGGCCTACCTTAGGAGCTTTGAACAACTAACCCTACAATGTGAGGTCACTGAAAAACCTGAGCAAAAGATTGCTAGGTTCATTGAGGGTTTGGACCCTAAGATAGCTAGCAAGGTGAGAATACAACAAGTCTGGTCATTTGATGAGGCAGTTAACCTAGCCTTAAGAATTGAGAAACTAGGGAAGGTGAAGCCTGCAACACCCAAATTTCCCACCAGAACAACATTCAAACCCTACACTGGTGTCAAAATTACTGAGGTACCTAAACCAGTTACCCAACCAACGGTAGACAAAGGGAAGGCACCCATGTATCCCAAACCCAACCCACCTCTATCCAGGGATAAGATCGAGTGCTTCCAATGCCAGGGCTTTGGCAATTTTAAGAAGGACTGTCCTTCTAACAGAGCTCTCACAGCTATGGAGATTGAAGAATGGGAGAGGGAAGGTCTAGTTGAGTATGAGGAAGAAGAGACACTGGTTCCAGCAGAGATGGAAACTGGGGGGAAACTGATCAAGGACAAGTTGTGGCTCACCCTGACATAGGGCACAATTTGGTCCTATGGAGGGTTATGCACTCTCAACCAGCTCCTCTAGAAGCTGATCAGAGGTCCATGATATTCAGGAGTAGGTGCACTGTCCAAAGGAGAGTGTGTAATTTGATCATTGATGGAGGTAGCTGTACCAATGTAGCTTCCACCATCATGGTTAGCAAGCTGAGCTTGCCTACTCAGGAGCACCCCAATCCATACAAACTGAGATGGTTAAGCAAAGGATCTGAAGTGAGAGTTGACAAGCAATGCATTGTTCCTTTTTCAATTGGGAAGGTGTACAAGGATGAAGTACTGTGTGATGTGGTCCCTATGGATGCCTGCCATCTACTGCTAGGGAGACCATGGGAGTTTTACAGAAACACCACTCACCAGGGGAAGAAGAATGTCTATGTTTTCAAGCATAATGGGAAGAGAGTCACCCTGACTCCCTTACCACCAAACCAGAGGGGTTATGGAAGTCCTAACATGCCTGAGGAGGTTGATGGAGTGTTGTTTCTATCTGAGGCAGACATGATCAAGGAGCTGAGGCAAGAGCAACCTGTATTGTTTCTCCTATCAAGGGAAACCAACAATGAGGGGAACAATGATGTGCCTGCAGAGGTTCAACCCCTGATTCAGAAGTACAAGGAGATTTTTCCAGCTGAGTTGCCTAGTGGATTGCCACCCCTGAGAGGCATTGAACATCACATAGACCTTGTACCTGGCTCTGTGCTCCCTAACAGGCCAACTTACAGATGTGATCCCACAACAACCAAGGAGCTACACATCAGATTGAGGAATTAATGACAAAAGGGTTTGTGAGAGAATCATTGAGCCCATGTGCAGTACCTGCCTTACTAGTGCCTAAGAAAGATGGAAGTTGGAGAATGTGTACTGATAGCAGGGCTATAAACAACATCACAGTCAAGTACAGATTCCCTATTCCAAGGCTAGATGACATGTTGGATGAGCTCAGTGGGACTCAGATCTTTTCAAAAATAGATCTCAGGCAAGGGTATCATCAGGTGAGAATAAGAGAAGGTGATGAATGGAAAACAACTTTCAAAACCAAACATGGCCTGTATGAGTGGCTTGTCATGCCATTTGGCTTGTCTAATGCTCCAAGCACCTTCATGAGGCTCATGACTGAAGTTCTGAGGCCCTGCCTTAGAAAGTTTGCTGTAGTGTACTTTGATGACATACTCATTTACAGCAAAAGTCCATCTGAGCATGTGTTACATCTGGAAGAGATTTTTAAAATACTCAGGGAACAAAAGTTGTATGGGAAGCTTGAAAAGTGTACCTTCATGGTCAATGAGGTAGCATTTCTGGGGTATATTGTATCAGGAAGAGGGATTTCAGTTGATCGGGAGAAGATTCAGGCTATGCAAACTTGGCCAGTCCCACAAACAATCACAGAGGTAAGGGGATTTCATGGCCTGGCATCTTTCTACAGAAGGTTCATTAAGAATTTCAGCTCAATTGTTGCACCAATTACTGAGTGTATGAGAAAGGGAGACTTCCAATGGACTGAAGCTGCTCAGCAGTCCTTCGAGAAAATCAAAAATTTAATGTGTGAGACTCCCATTCTCAAGCTGCCTGACTTTGAACAACTATTTG
Organism: Silene latifolia; assembly: GCF_048544455.1. Lineage (NCBI taxonomy): Eukaryota > Viridiplantae > Streptophyta > Magnoliopsida > Caryophyllales > Caryophyllaceae > Silene > Silene latifolia. The sequence continues at coordinate 88,142,840 of NC_133531.1, read as the reverse complement.
AGGTAGAGTGTGATGCCAGTGGGGTTGGAATAGGAGCTGTCCTAATCCAAGGCCAGAGGCCAGTGGCCTATTTCAGTGAGAAGTTAAATGGAGCCAAGCTGAAAAAATTCAATTTATGACAAGGAGTTCTATGCAATCATAAGGGATCTTACACATTGGAGTCACTACTTGAAACCTAAGCCATTTGTGTTGCATTCTGATCATGAGGCCCTGAAATACATCAATGGCCAACACAAGCTGAGCCATAGGCATGCTAAGTGGGTAGAATTCCTGCAAGCCTTTAACTTTTCAAGCAAATATAAAGAAGGGAAGCAGAATGTGGTAGCTGATGCCCTGTCTAGGAGGCATTCTTTGTTAACTGTCATCGGTAACAAGGTCCTTGGGTTTGAATTCATGAAGGAGATGTATAAGGAGGACTCTGACTTCTCTGAGGAGTGGATTGTTCTCACAGAAGGAGGCTCAATTCAGGGTAAGAAATATATGCTGCAAGGAGGTTTTTTGTTTCATGGTAATAGGTTGTGTGTGTCAAGGGGATCCTACAGGGATTTACTGATCAGGGAAGTCCATTCAGGAGGGTTAGGGGGACATTTTGGTGTTCAGAAAACCCTAGAGATCTTACAGGACCAGTTTTATTGGCCTAGAATGATGGGGGATGTTCAGGCAGTCCTTAGGAGGTGTTCAACATGCCAGAAGGCCAAGAGCTCCTTCCAAGCAGGACCCTACACTCCACTGCCTGTCCCTGATATACCTTGGGAGGATGTGAGCCTTGATTTCATTGTGGCACTACCTAGGACACAGAGAGGCAAAGACTCAATCATGGTGGTTGTGGATAGGTTCAGTAAGATGGCTCACTTCATAGCCTGCAAGAAAACTGAGGATGCTGCTAGTGTTGCTGAGCTATATCTTAAGGAGATTGTGAGACTTCATGGGGTTCCTAAGACGATTGTATCTGACAGGGATACAAAATTTATGAGCTACTTTTGGAAAACCCTGTGGAAGCTGCTAAGGACAAATCTTTTGTTCAGCACATCTCATCATCCACAGACAGATGGCCAAACTGAGGTCACTAACAAAACTTTGGGAAGAATTTTAAGGTGCCTAGTTAGCAAGACCTTGAAGGATTGTGATTTGAAGCTAGCTGCAGCTGAATTTGCATTCAACAGAGCACCATCTACTGCTACTGGTCACAGTCCTTTTGAGATAGTCTATGGGATTAATCCACTTATGCCCCTGGACTTGTCTTCTGTTCCCAGGGAAGAGACCAGTCCTGATGCCAAGAGAACAGCTGAACAACTACTGAAGTTGCATGAAACTGTAAGGAAGCAAATTAAAAGGTCCAATGAGCTGTACAAAAAACAATCCAATAAGCCTAGGAAAAAGCAGGAGATATGGTTTGGTTACACCTCAGAAAGGAAAGGTTCCCCTCCAAAAGAAAGAACAAGCTTATGCCTAGAGCAGATGGGCCATTTGAAGTCCTGGAAAGAATTGGTCCAAATGCTTATAAAATTGACTTGCCAGGGGAATATGGGGTTCATGGCACATTCAATGTGGGTGATCTAAGTCCATTCTATGAAGATTCTGAGGGAGAGGAGGATCCAGGCTTGAGGACAAGCCCTGTTCAACCAGGGGGGGTTGCAGCAGGAGCTGATAACCAGGTTAACAATTTTTTTGTGACTAGTCAGGCACAAACAAAGCACCCTCATCTTCCACCAGGGATAACAGGCACAACTCAAACCAGTGACATCACTCAGGCAACCTCAACTGCCAGTCCAACTTCGTCAGGTCACAAGAACAGCAGCCAGGCTAGCCACCAGCAGCCACCTTGGCCAGCTGAATCCTTATTCAACTAGTCACAAATTAATCCTAAGGAGCCAAGCCAAATTCCTAAAGCATTGCACCAAAAATCAGACTGAAAAGATAGTTGCAGGAGGGTAAATCAGATAAAGCAAGTTGCCATTTTTGGCCAAACAAGGGAAAACTCTCAACAAAGAAGAACTTGGCCTGTTCAGCATTCTTTTTATAGAGCCTTGAGCCACAGAAGATGCCTGCACCAAAGCCATTTAACCTTCAACAACCAGCCAAAGATTTCAGCAACCAGGACAAAATGTCACTGTCAACCTGCAGCTCTTTTGTTCTTGTTCAGTTTGCCTTAATTTCTTTTGTATCCGTTGTAAAATAAGTCCACTTCTCTTGTTTGCTTCCTAAGTTTAATCCTGGCCCAGAGAAGGAGTTGTCTAGGGTTTATCATGTACTGAACACTTCACAGAAAGGCCTATATAAGGACCCTTTCTCAGTCTGTTGTACTCAGACTTTGATTAATGAAAAACCTTGAGATTTCTCTCAAAAATTCGCAAATCTTTTAACTTTGCTGAGTCTTAGTTATAAGTCAGACTTAATATCTTCTTGTGCTTGCTTAGAAGGTGATTAAGGATCTGTGGTGATACTTAGAATAGGTCTGTGCTTGCTTTAGCTATTTTAAGTGCATTGTCTGGTTAAGCTTGAATTGATTCTGTGCTTGCTTGAACAATTCAGTCTTAATCTCCCTAAATTATTAAGTTTAATCTCTGTGCTTGCTTGAGAGTGAATTTGATAATTATATCCCCCTTAAGTCCAGAAAATATCACAAAAACAGTCACAAGAGTCTTCTAAAGAAATTGCCTGAGATTTCCTTTATTTCAGTCTGGTTTACTATTTATAAAAATTACTTAGAGTGTGTGTAAAATCCTGAGATTTGGCACAGTTTTAGTTTACCCCCCTAACTAAATTATCACCAAGTTTTATAATTTTCCACAGCCATTTACTAATTTTATAGAAATTTCCAAGTTTATTACATTCCCTGAGAATCACTCTTTTGCCTGTTTCAGGATTTGTCCAATTTGTGCTTGTCCCCATAGTTTACACTGCAGAATGTCTCTCAAATCCCGTCGCAAATTTGGTTTTTGTGACGGATCTATCAACAAACCGACTGATGAATTTATGCTTTCCCAATGGGAAGTCGTGAATTGTACGATTGTTCAGTGGCTGCGGCATACCATTGATTCGTCGGTCCTGGAAAGCGTGCCATATGTTGATGATGCTGCCGTGATGTGGGATGATCTAAAGGACCATTTTGCTGTCATTGATGGTACATCAATTCACGCCATTAAAACCGAGATAGGTGAATGCAAACAATTAAAAGGTATGTCTGTTACCCAGTATTATGGAAAATTAAAATCGCTTTGGGAGGCACTTAGCATACATGAACCTCCGTTTGCTTGTGAATGCGGAAGTGTACCTGTGAAATCGCTTCTAAAGCTATTACCCGTCTTGATAACGAACGCCTACACCAGTTTTTTATGGGTCTAGACCGTAGTCTTTATGGAAACCTACGTAATTAGCAGTTCCACCTAGCGCCCTACCCATCCTCAACCGCGGTTATTACGCCGCATTACAGGCCGAACGCTTACTGCTTGAAGGCTCATCTCCGGCTGAGATGATGTGGTTGCTTTTGCTGTTCCGTAGTTCCGGGTGTGTCTCGTACACCCACTGATTGGAAGGCTATTCGTGAAAAGGAGAAACAGGAACGCCGAAAACTATATTGCACTCACTGTTCTATTCCTGGGAATCTTGTACATGGGCATGATATTCACTCTTGCTTTATTAAGAAAAATAAATTCCCGGATTGGTGGGGAAGCCAGCCCCGTTCTCTTGCTGAGTTGCACCGTAATAAGGATGGTGGTAGTGCTGGTGCAGGCGGGTCCAGTGGGTCCTCGAGAATTAAGGGGCAGGAGCAGGGACATGATGATAACTCTATTGTTCAAGCAAACGTGTTGACCACTACATTTGCCTCCTCCGATCGGTTATCTGGTATGTATGCCCATTGGATTATCGATATCGGTGCTTCTAATCATGTTACAGGTAACCTATCTCTCTTTGTGGAGCAATTTGACCGAGCCGCGACTTGTTGGCCTTCCTAATGGCGAGAAGGTGATGGCTACCGTCATGGGGACGATGAGTATTGATGCAAACATTATCCTACAGCGGGTGCTATTTGTGCCAAGTTTGATGTGCAACTTAATCTCTGTCTCTCAATTGACTTGTGACAACAATTACACTTTACAATTTGCTAAAAATTCTTGCTATATACAGGACCTTTCATCGAGGACGATGATTGGACTAGGTGAGTTTCGGGATGGAATTTACTTGCTGCGTTTGGTGGACAAGGTCTCGACAGTTAATGTCGTGGGCACGGTGCAGTCCTACGATATTTAGCAGCAAAGGCTTGGTCATCCGGGCGAAAAAGCGGTCAAGTCAATTCCTTTAGCTCGTAATATTATTTTCAATAAGGACTCGGTGTGCGATGTGTGCCATCTTGCCAAACAAACTCGTCATAGTTTTGATTTAAGCGAACATAATGCTTCTAATATTTTTTATTTGATACATTGTGACTTTTGGGGTCTGTACCGTATTCCATCTTCTTGCGGTGCTAAATATTTTTTGACAATTGTTGATGACCGCTCACGATCGGTTTGGGTTTTATTTTCTGCTTGATAAAACAGAAGTTATCGAAATGTTTATGAACTTTCTCTCTATAGTTCATAAACAATTTTCTTGGCAGGTAAAAATCGTTCGCAGTGACAATGGCACTAAGTTTAATCGTATGGCAGATTATTTTTTGCAGAATGGAATCCAATTTCAAACCTCTTACATTGGCACGCCTCAACAAAATGGGTGTGTCGAACGCAAACATCGCCATATTCTAAATGGTGCACGGGCATTGCGTTTTCAAGGGAACCTTCCTAAGAAATTATGGGGTGAGTGTATTCTTACTGTTGTTTATTTGATTAACCGTACTCCTTCCGCGCTTCTTGACAATAAATCACCCTATGAGACTATGTTTGGTGTCGCTCCTGTATATTCCAATTTAAGGGTATTTGGGTGCCTTTGTTTTGTGCATAATCAAAAAACACGGGGAGATAAATTTGAGCCGCGAAGTCGTAAGTGCATAGTTCTTGAATATCCCCACAATAAAAAAGGGTGGAAAGTTTATGACTTAGAATCGGAAACAATTTTTGTGTCAGGCGATGTCGTATTCCATGAAAATATATTTCCTCTTGCTTTGGATATGTCTTCGGCTCCAACGTCCCATGCCCCTTATCATGAGCCTATTGTTGAAAATAACATTCCCCTTGAGCAGCCCACTGTTGAAGAGCAGCCCACTGTTGAGCATAATGTTGCTCAACCCAATGTTGAGCCTAACCATGAACAGCCCACGGTTGAGTCCAATATTGACTGGACCAATGTTGAGCCTAATAATGAGCAGCCCACTACTGAGTCCAATGCTGAACAGCCCACGACTGAGCAACAGGTTGCGCAGCCTGTGACTGACCTGGGTCGTGGTCATCGGTTAAAAATTCCGAATTCTCGATTGCGCGGTTATGTTCTTGGTACTACTCAAAGTCCATCCCCGCCCTACTCACCGACTTTGCCTTCATCGCCCTCAGGTGCCTCTTATACTTTAGCAAATTATATTAATTGTGACAAGTTTTCTAGTCGCCATCGAAATTTTCTTGCCGCTATTACTGCAGGGGTTGAACCTCTTTCTTTTAAGGAGGCTATTACTGACGACGGGTGGTGTCGTGCAATGCAAGACGCGATTACTGCCCTTGAAAATAATGACACATGGGAGTTATTTGACCTACCTCCGGATAAGAAAGCCCTTGGTTGTCGTTGGGTTTACAAAATCAAATACAAGTCGGATGGTTCGGTTGAGCGACTTAAAGCTCGACTAGTTGTTTTTGGTAATCACCAAGTCGAGGGTCTTGATTATGGTGAAACATTTGCGCCAGTTTTCAAAATGGTTACTATTCGGAACTTTCTTGCTGTTGCAGCTATTCGAAAATGGGAATTGCATCAGATGGACGTTCACAATGCTTTTTTACATAGAGATTTAGCTGAGGAGGTTTATATGAAGCTTCCTGCTGGTTTTAGTTGGGGACATGAAGGAAAAGTTTGTCGATTGAAAAAGTCTTTATATGGTCTTCGTCAGGCTCCTCGGTGTTGGTTTGCTAAGCTTGTTGGGGCCCTTCGTGTGTACGGTTTTTCTCAGTCCTATTCTGATTAGTCTTTGTTCTCCTATTCCAAAGATGAGGTGCGTTTACATGTTCTTGTTTATGTTGATGATTTGGTTATAGCTGGCAATAATGGGTCTGCAATTTCCGTTTTCAATAAATATTTGCATAAGTGCTTCCATATGAAGGACTTAGGTCCTTTAAAATATTTTCTTGGGCTTGAGGTTGCTCGTAGTGCCGAAGGTATCTTCCTTAACCAGCGCAAATATATACTCGACATCATTACGGAAGTTGGTCTTTTGGGTGCTAAACCGGCCTCCACTCCCATGGAAACCAACGTTCAATTGGCCGAGGATCAAAGTGACTTGCTTGGTGATCCTGAACGCTATAGGAGGTTGGTTGGTCGCTTGGTATATTTGTAATACTACGGTTTTATGCGTCTTGGGGTACTCTATCGAGTGGGGCTTACTCTGTCGAGTAAGTATGTTTTTACGCAAAACAGTAGACTGCGTGTAGGGTACTCGATCGAGTAAGCTTGACACTCGATCGGGTAAGGGTCACTCGATCGAGTAAGTGACTTACTCAATCGAGTAAGTCGGTTAACGGGTGATTTGCGACGGGTTTGTTAATAATGCGGATTAATATATAATGTTTCGTCATCTTTTTCCTAAAACACTTTTGCAAACCTAAAATCACAAAAAGGAGAAGATCTAAGTTACGTTGCTTCATCTCATCACATCATTAGCAAATCCCGGAGCTAGGAGTGTCGGTTTATTTTCGTCGTTCTTTATACCTTTGTGATCCTTGCGTCGAGGGTAAGCTTTACGTATAATTTTCATATCGTTTTGTTAAAGTTGGTTAAACCCTAATTGGGTGTTTTGGGGGGCTTTGGCGGTTTATATGATACGGTAGTAATAATATGTATGTATGTGTAGGAGGAGGGTTCGTTGAGGAGAGATTCTGATTTAGCTGCTTGATCGCCTGATTGCGTGTTTCCTTTCCAGGTAGGGCTTCCTTACTCAGTATTAGTTACATAATGTGTGGTGATGGTTGTTGTGATTAAAGATTGATTTTATTGTTGAGTTGTTAGACGATTGTTGTTTTCATACTGTTTATTGGTTTGTATCTGTCTGTGATCTTCGGGGCGCGTCCCTGGCTGAGTGGAGTCACTTGCGGGAGTGGCTTCACGCCCTTGGTTCGCCCTCTGTGGAACCCGCCACAGGAGGGGATGTGCACATTAAGGAAACTTGGGTTTATCGCTCAGTGGTGATGAGCAGGGATTTGGTGGGTACGGCTGCGGTCCCCCACTGGCGGTGTGGAGTACTTGTTGCGATGGGTACCCTGGCAGGACTACACACTTTAGTGTGTCGTCAGTTGTGTGGAGATTGATTATGGAGTTTGGAGGATTGTTGTGTTGTTGAGCTGTTTGTGTACTTGTTTTGTTGTGGATTGGTTGTGTGTAATTAGTACTGACCCCATTTTAATGTTTTAAAAACTGTGGTGATCCATTCGGGGATGGTGAGCAGTTATTGAGCAGGTATGATATGACGCGTATGGGTAGCTGGGATGAGTCATCACGTGGCAGTTAGAAGTCTTCCGCTGTGTCAGACGATGTTTTGTAGTTTTGATAGTTTTATCAGTAGACTGTTTTGAGAACCTTGTATTTCAGTTTATTAGTTTTGGAGTTGACATGTAATCACTTTAAACCGTATTTAATTTTAAGTATGTTTCATTATTGTCTTATGATTATCATTGCCTCGGGTAACCGAGATGGTGACATTTCCATACCTTAAGTGGTCCTGGTAAGGCACTTGGAGTATGGGGGTGTCACAATATTTGGCCGTGACTCGACCTGATTTATCCTTCGCCATTCATGTTCTGTCACAATTTCTACATCAACCTCGTCTTTCCCATATGGATGTTGCCTTGCGCGTTGTACGTTACCTCAAAGAGAGCCCGGGCCATGGTATACTTCTCCGTTGTGACAGCGACTTTAGTATTTCGGGTTGGTGTGACTCAGATTGGGGTACATGCTCTTTGTCCCGTCGGAGTGTCACTGGTTGGTTTGTGTTTCTTGGGAACTCCCTAATCTCTTGGAAGACTAAGAAGCAACACACAGTCTCTCTTTCCTCTACCGAGGCTGAGTATCGCTCCATGGCAATCACTCTCTGTAAGCTCAAATGGCTCAACGGCCTGCTTACGAGTTTGGGCGTCTCCATACCCACTCCTATACGGTAGTTCTGCGATAGTAAATCAGCGTTACATCTTGGGCAAAATCCCGTCTTCCATGAACGAACAAAGTACATTGAAATTGACTGTTATTTTGTTCGTGATGCTATTACAGACGGTCTCATTCAACCCTGTCATGTGTCTACAACCGAGCAATTAGCTGACATCTTCACAAAACCTTTAGGTGTCACTCAGTTTAATAACTTACTCCGCAAGTTGGGCATTCTTGATCTCCATGCTCCAACTATAGGGGAGGTATTATGCGAGATATAGGCTCCGTTTATTACGGAATAATTAGTTGATAGCAATCGTATCAATTACGATATTCTAGCCTTGTTTATAGGATTTGGTTATTATTATTACTAGTATTGGTGCCCGGCCCCGCTCGGGCTACCTCTACTTAGCATTAAATTTTTTTTTCATAAAATAAAATTACTTAAAGTTGCATAACCCATAAATTTATCATTAATATATTTTTTTTATGGCATACCCTAAAATTACGATGAAATAAATTTTGAGACAAATTCACTACTCCCGCTATTAATATTTTACTCTTATTAATGAAACAATAGTAATAACATTTCACAACTTGCCCGTAATCATTGTTACTTTCACTACTCCCGCCGTAATTATTGCTACTGTCACTACTGCCGCATTAATATTGATAATTTCATTACTCTCGCCGTAATTATTCTTACTTTCACTATTGCCGCATTAATATTGATTATTTCATTACTCCCGTTGTTGTTTCTACCACTTTCACCAATCTCGCTGATAATATTGTTACTTTTACTATTCAAATGAGTGACTATTATCATATAACTATATTCAATGTTACTACAATTCTTTTCTTTACTGACGAAATTATTTTTACTATTTAGGCATGCAATTTTAAGAGGAGTATATATTTATATAAATATATTACATATATGCATTAAATCAAATCGAAAGAATTATGCAATATTATATATTATGGAATCTAACTTGAATTATTTATAACCTACTTATATTATTTTTTTGTATGTTAAATAATTAACATCTCTATACATCTAATAAACTATAAAGTTTAATAAAATTGCATAGATTTTAAATTAATATATAATTTTATGATGATAATAATTAATACCATAAGTATGCTTGTTTATACTAATTAACTATTTTATTTTAAGTAAATTGACCATCTTTTAGCCTTCTATAAATATTTAGGAAAATTACCAAGCATCTTGTTTCTTTTAGTCTCCTTGAAATTGACTATCTTAATTAATTATTTTTATTTTAAGGAATTTGACCCTCATCTTAATTAATTATTTTATTTTAAGGAAATTGTGACCATATTTTAGTCTCTTACAAAGGTTTAGCAAAATTACCAAGCTTCTATATAATTTAATTATAACTCAAACTATATAATATTTGCATTGAGATCCCTTAATCGGGTCCATCACACGGTGCTAGTGATTTAAAACTATATAGTATAATTAATTTGTATAGATTTCTTTAATTACATTGAAGTCCCTTGGTTTCTGGAATTAATATATAGTATTGATTGTAACTATATAAAGCCATATTGCTAATGCTAATCATCATTATTCATTCCTCAAATCCTTTATGCGTCTTTATTTCAACAGATTTTCTTCCCTATTTTTTTTTTTGAAAAATTTGCATGGTTCAAATTCATTTGCATGTGAGATATAAAAGAAAATAGGAAGAAAATAGTGGATATGAGGGAGTATGTAAGTATGTTGTTACTCTTATTCACCTTAAATACTAACATTGGTTATCATCTTTACAAATATTGAGTATCATATAAGGTTTCCTTTACTTGATCCACAAAGTATCATTTAAGACGGTCATATCCGTCTTAACCATAAAACAGGTTAAGTATGACAAAAACAAAATGCAAAAGATTTATCCCATTTGTACAAGTATGGTGTTATTTAAGCTGTTTTATTTTCAAGACGAATATATAAATTTTAATAAAAAAAAACTATTGTTTTGTGATCAACAAATTCTGATCAAGGAGTTGGAATGATATGGAAAAATCAATTAATGTGAATTATTTTTTTTTATAGACGATACACGTGAATTCAGAAAAAAATATTGGTTGTGAATTATAATAACCAGAATGGTTGACTAGAATACATTAATTTGAAGTTTGAAAGAAGACGAATAAAAACTCGAATATTAATATTGTTTAAGCACAAATTCTCCCTTATGACGGAGATACCCGTCGTAAGCTTACGACGGGTCAATTACATACCATATTAGATGAAAATGAACCGGGTAGAAGGTGCAAGTGGCAGACAAAAAAAAAAGTGATGTGCAGGCTACTGTGCACTTCATTATTAATTTAATACCAATTTTTTAACTTTACACTATTGCATTTAATGCAATTGTCTCCCATCATCACACATCACCTCCATATTTTCCCTCCTTCCATTGTTAATCGTTTCACCCATCCATTCTTTTATCTCATTTTTCAATCTTTACATCCCAAAATCTCTTAAAATCACATTTAACATTCACAAAATTTGTAAAAAAAAAAATTACTGTCAAAACAAAAACAAAAACTTATAAGAAATAAAATGGTGGATGGACTGCCCCATGTCTCTACAAGAAAAACCGTATCAAAGAAGACACCACATATGAAGAACAAATATACTTGCATGTACATTGCCAAGTAAGTTGAATATTGTTCTATAGGTTTGAAGTGTAGTAAATATGTTTGAATCTTATGGAGTATAATTTTTGGTGTTAACGTCACCTTGTTAACTAGTTGTCATCACATGTTGTTGAATATCTAATGAATGTTTATATTTTTAATTAAAATGTCATCCTGTCAATTATACTAGAGCACATTAGTTGTCGTATATCTAATATACTTATATGTTTTCATATGTTATCGTATATCTAATGAATGTCCGTATTTTTGGTCCTAATGTCGCTCTGTCAAGTTGCGTAGTTAAATCATTGTCACATGTTCTCGTATATTTAAATAATGTCTTTAATTTTGGCCATAATATCACCCTATTAACTTGCGTAATTAATTCAAAGTCACATGTTCTCGTATATCTGATGAATGTTTACATTTATCATGTTAATGACTGTACTCTTGGTCCAAATGTAACCCTGTCAATTCATTAACTTGATTATTATTTTTTAGGTTTTCAGTGTAGCATATATATATGTATGATTATAATGGATGTTTAAATATAATGGATGTTTACAGTTTTTGTGTTAATGTCTGTACTGTTAGTCATAATGTCACCATGTCAACTATAATGTATATTCAAGATATTTATCTATTTAATGTCGTATATCACATTAATATCTGTACTTTTTCCCTAAGGTCACCCTGTCAACTGCAGTGCATGTTGTTATTTATCTATTTAATGTGTGCATTTTTCTACATAATGTCACCCTGTCAACTATAATGTATATTCAAGATATTTATCTATTTAATGTCGTATATCACATTAATATCTGTACTTTTTCCCTAAGGTCACTCTGTCAACTACGGTGCATGTTGTTATTTATCTATTTAATGTGTGCATTTTTCTACATAATGTCACCCTGTCAACTACAGTGGGTCAGATTACTTAAAAACAGATTTTGTATATCTAACCAATGTGTCTAATTTTCGTCCTAATGTAACCTTGTACCTAGAGTATGGATGAATATGTAAATGCAGATGTTGTTGTTTATGTCATAAATGTTTACACTTTTTCGCCTAATGTCACCCTGTAAACCTTTGCAGGTACAGATTAGTCCAAGTCACTGTTGGGAATGAAACCAGAGAAATTGGAATTAATTTATGACATGTTTAAGAAACACTGACAGGCCATTGGTTTCAGCATTAAGAAAGCAACTTCTCGCAAAGTGAACGAGCATGGCACACCCGAAGTCGAGAGATACTTTGTATGCTCATGTGCAAGCGTAAATATGAACAGTGATGTCTGTTGTAGTATATATTTTAATTGGTAACATAGTGGATAAACATGAGGACGCCTGTTGTAGTATATATGTTACACAAAGTGACTTAGAGTTGTCATTATGTAATTTAAGTGACGTCTTCGTTTTTGCACAATATGTTACCATATATAACTTGGTAACATAATAGATCAATATGTGAACAATTGACATTCTTGCCAATCCATTTTAACAGTAATGTTTTTCATTCTTGCGCAATATGTAAAAAAATCACAAACAATGTATTTTTTAAGGCATTGAAATTTATAAGTCATGTTGCCGTTCTTGAACAATATGTTTCTATATACAATTTGGTAACATAATTGATAAGAAATTGAACAATTGTGTTCATATATGCGATCACTTAAACAAATTGTAATAATCAATGTTTATGCCCATTAAGTTCACATTTTTTAAGAAAATGTCACCAATATGTATGACTAACTACTTCTCATTCTTAACGAAAATGTCACCATTGTAGACACAATTGTCCAAAAGTAAATGCCCAAAATACTTCACAAAACATGTTGTAAAATAAGAGCATACACAGCATCATAAGTTTACAGACAAATTAACAGAACCATACACCATGTCCAAAATAAAGTCATACACCATGTGCTAAATAAACCCCAAAACATGAGACTATTGGTTCACCCAGGTGCGTCATCACACTTTCATTTATTGATCCTTAAGGCTCATCAGCTCCCTCTTTCTAGCCTTCCAACTTATGCTTCAGGTTCTTGTGCATAACGGCTACCACCGGAAAATTTCTCCTTGTTGTCATCCAATTTCGGAGGCATATCTACACAAAATGATAGAATGGTAAACATAAAATGGTTACACATTGTCACATATTGGTTTAAGTCACTAACATCGCACACAACTCCGTTTACATTATCGTAACATTAAAAAATTTACACACATTGTAAACTACTGATATTTTTTACCAAATTGAAAATATGTTGCTAAGAAACATACTAAAAATACACCCAATTTAACTCTGTGATGATTTCAATTATACAACAATTAACTCTAAAGTGGTTACGAATAATACATTGCATAAATACATAATTTGTATCTATTTTAAGACACATTATAATCCAGTTACATTTTTAACCAATTTGAGAACATGTTAAGTTAAGAAACATCAAAACAATATATCTAATTTAATTCACTTTGTGACCGTCTCAAATATACAACAATAAACTATAAAGTGGTTACACATAACACTTTGCCAAAATATATAATTAATACCTATTTTAACACACATATTGACTAAAACAGATACAATCCTAACTAAGATGGTAACATTATATACACAAACTCACATTTGACAATTATATATTATGATTTCGTAGGATGTTGCAGAAATGTCACCATTTGTATCCTGCTATGTTGCCATTGTATAAACATATTATTATGTTACAATTTTGTTCACATATATTATAATATTAGACAGACATATGTTACCATATTATTGATAAAATGTTGTCATTTTAAAACATGTTTGAAAATCGGTAAATGCTTCACAAAATTAGACATGACGATGTGAGATGAGAAGATGAAGATAAATATAGAAACAATATAATAAAAAATAAATAAACATATAAATCAAACACCAACTTTAATTTAAAAAAACAAACATAAAATAGATTCAAAACATGCAACATAAATTTTAAAAACCACATCAAAAAAATAACAACAAACTCTAAAAAAAAAACAAAAACCAAGAATAATAAAACCAAAAATCCAAAATAATGAAATCATATAAATCAAGAACAATATAAATCAATTTAAAAACAAAAAATCCAAAATAATGAATAAGCCAAATTAAAAACAACAACAAAAACAACAAAACACAAACTAAAAACAAATATAAATCAACAATCATCACATAAACTGAAAATATATAAATTTATGGAAATGAGAATACCTCATCCGACATTGTTGCTTGCATTTCTCCCTCTAGTATTCCTCTTAAGTGGTGCCTTTTTTGTGTTATTTTCTTTGCCATGTTACCAATTTTAATGTGAATGTTTGGGTTTAAGGTTAGTTTGTATGTAGTTGAAGAATCTGGAAAGTTGAGATGAGAGAGAGAAAGAGAATATGAAAAGAAACTGAGAATGAATTTTGGAGGTGTAATGAGGTTTTACATAAATTATGCTGTCATTTAGGTACATTGGGAAGGGGGGTTTATTATTTGTTTAATGTACAACAATAAATGCACACACAGTAAATAGTCAGCCTGCACTATTTATGAACAGTACAAATTGTCGACCCACTAAACATTAAAACAGCACTATCCGACCCGTCGCAAGCTTGCGACGGGTATCTCCGTCACAAGCAAGACGGACTGTTGTTTAAGAAAGAAAATAGTTTGTCACGCATTTATGCACATGGAGAGTAGATGAGTACAAAGAGATGTGACTGCAAGTTGGTTTTAAAAGCAATACACAAGTGGATCATGGATGTATATACTTGCATCACATGAACCACAAATTCTCATTGAAGACATGACATATCCGTCACTCTTGAGTGACGGATACCATTTTACCTCACAAAGTACCCACTTTTTCTCTCTCTGCAATACTATTCATGTGGTCCCCTTTCTCCACTAACCCATTTTGTTACCATTTTAACTCACAAAATATCCGCCACAAATGCTAACCCGTCACAAGGGAGACCAATTGCACATGAACTCAAAGCATTAAGCATATAAGGTTTCTTTAACTTTATCTAGCAATTTGGTTATCCCATTATAAAAACTTTTTATAAAATGCTAGTCTCTCTCAATTTTTGATAAGAAAAGGAAATTAGGTCAATCGAAATCGACCTATAACATCCTTGCGGATGAGAGCGGTAAACGAAAGTAAAAAACTTTCAAATTACCCAAAAAATAAAAGAATAACGGAAACAAAAATGTACAGACTAATACTCTCCAGCAAAGTCTTGCAAAACTTTGAGCCCAAAAAAAAAATAAAAATAAAATGGAGAAGCTAAATCACAACCTAGAACTGAAATTCTTGCTAATGGAGGATTAAAATTCAGATCTACATTCAAATTTCCAACCCATAACTGAAATTGGAGAAAACAACCAAAGAACCAAATACACTCTCAACACAATTTTTCTAATTGAGTTTTGCTAAAATCGAATCAAGAGATTAAACTCATGAATCTTTTCTGTATAAATTCATGTTTATTTTAAACCTTCAAAACTAAAGATGTATTAATTGTAAATAACTCTCCCATGCTAAAAATGAAGAGTAAAAACAATCATATTTTAAAGAAGGTAAAAAATAAAACAAGAAAAATAACTGAAGAAATAATTGCTAAGTGAAAAGAAGGAGACATTACTGGGAAAGAGGGAACTCAAGAGACCCTCTTAATTTTCTAAGATTTTTAGGACATTTAAAAAGCTTTTTCTCTCTCTAAAATTTTAGAGAGAAAGAGGAGCTTAGTCTCTCTCATTCTCAATAACTCTTCATATTTCTTTTTTCATTTATTCATAATATTCTCCATATTTTCTTATTTGGCAAACTTTTATACTTATTTTAATTATTCCACCCCACAATAATACCCCACAATACTCATACTTTATCTTATTTTAATCACTTTACCCCACAACACTACTTATTTTAATCATTCCACCCACAATAATATCACACAATACCTTCTCTGGCCTCCTACCCCACTACAATTACTTTACCATATAATAATACTCCCTCCCTTAATTCCCGTGCCCTCCATGAATAGGGAGAGTTATTGAGAATAGGAGGGGAGTATTATAATATACTCCGTAACTAGTTGGTACTGGCCTACTGGGTAGTACATTTGATGATTTTTTTTTGATAAGGTAATAAAACTAGGTTAATCATCTACGGTGGGACCAACTTATTTCATCATTTCGAATGAATGAGGTAAGTTGAAGTCACCGGCTTTCAAATCACCTCGAAAGAGTTGGACATGAATGTCCAATAGAAGCCATGAAGTCAGCAACCTTGTTGGCTTCACGAAAATAATATTTAATTATCACGTTATCGAAGAAATAAATGTTTAATTTCAAATCCTTGATAATATTAGAAATTTCTCAAAAAATTTGTCAAATACTACGAAGTGAGTACATTTGATGATTTGAATGCATGGACTCAATATCATAAATGAAAGAAAACAAATAGCTGAGATAAGCATTGGAGCCAAAATGCCAAAACAAATGACGAGCCCTAGATCACATAAGTAATTAAGTACACCATTTATATTGTACCCATTGTATCGGCCAATCCATGCCAAGGATGAATATTACGCACAATACAAAAAACAAGTTTCGTGATTCTTGATCCTTATCTTTAGATCTGGCAAAAGCAACCCGGTTCGATTGATCCGATCTGAAAAGATTGATCCAAGACCCAAAATAATCCGAACTATATTACTCGAATGTGACTCGAAAATCCGAATTGACCCCGCTTGGCCCGACCCGACCCGAACATGACCCGAGCTTCTTGACTCGTAACTGATCCGACCCGAAAATGACCCGATCCGAAACCACCAAGCCTGGAAATGACCTGACAAAATATAATTCTAATTGAACCGAAAATACTTGAAATGACTATTTCTTTATTATTTATTGACCCAAAAATGACCCGACCCGAAACAACCCAAGCCGATTGACCCGAAACAGACTCGGCCAACAAACCCGAAACCCGAAATAACCCGACCCGCCCTGAATTAACCTGAAATCAATGAGAAACCCGTACCGACCCGACCTGAATTGGCCCGACCTGACCCCGAACCATAGACCCGTTTTGCCAGACTACTTACTTATCTTGCTCTAATCAAGCAACTGCATTAAACGGATTAACACTAAATACCTAAATTACTTTATATAAAAGGATTTTTCTAACGTGTGCCCTAAGAGCACACATTAAAAATCCTATATAAAAACAATACTGTATTATTGGGAATAATTAAAATCACCTAGTTTAAAATTGTAAACTAGTTAGTTCAAAATCCCCACAATTATAATATTCACTAATTATTATTTCATTAAGATGGAATTAGTTATTCACTTATTCTACTGATAATAATAATCTTCGTGTTTTATTATGTGGATAAATAATATATTTCATAAGTTTAATATTACCTTTTATTCTCAATAACCCTTGCTATTTTCTTTTTGGTCTATTCACAATATCTTCCATATTTCTATTTTTAGAAAATGTTTTGTGGTCCAAATTTGAACGTATTGTGGGATAGTGTATTTGTGTAGTCCAAATTTAATTATATGGCCGGTTAATATATTTCCTTAACCTTTGTGCCAAAAAAAAAGGGAAGATTCTTGAGAATATGAGGGACTATTAAATACGGAGTATATTCTAAAATAATACTCCGTACTCAACTAGGTTATAACACGTGCCACATCACATCATTTTATAGTGTGGTCTTATATAGAGTATGGAAATTAACAAATTTACATAAATTATCTATGGTTACAATTTAATAATGTATAATAATAGTATTAAGAGGTAAAAAGAGGATGCTTACTACCAGTAGTTGAAATTAAATGTATAAGTTTGTCATTGATTGAGAATTACAACAATTATTTAGCCGTAACATATACTCCCTCCAATTCATTATATTCTTCCCTATTTCCTAAAACGTATTATTCAGGTTTTTTTCCCCTTTCTCCTTTTAGTAAATTTTTACTCATATTTTATTCATCCCTCTCTCCTATCACCAAACCCCACCCAACGCTTTCACTCCTATTTTATTCCTTACTTTAACATTTGTGGCCCACAATTCATTATTTAACTTCTAATTATTCATCACTCTCTCATATCACTCAACCCTACATAGCGGATTGGAGGGAGTATATGTAATTATAACAATGATTTTAGAATATATTTTTTACAGGTTAATCTTAAGAGGCAAAAAACATAAATAAGCAATATTTAATTATAGCAATTATTTAGTCATAACATATATATGTATGTAATTATGACAATGATTTTAGAGTATATTTTTAAGAGGTTATAATATTAGGAGGCAAAAATCTTAGAGAAACAATATTTAATTATAGCAATTATTTAGTCCTAACATATATATGTAATTATGTCAATGATTTTATAGTTTACCGTGAATATGTATATATGTTAAATTACCGTATTTAATCCTAACATATATGTGTAATTATGACAATGATTTTAGAGTGTATTTTCCAGAGGTTTTAATCTTAGGCGGGAAAAAACGTAAAGGTACCTATTCATTTAGTGAATCACAAAAACTCCTAGGAGAGACGTCTCAATAACCTCTCACATAATGGATTAATGGGCGAGGACCCACTGGATTTTTTTTTTTCCTCTTATGTCTCCTACTAAATTAGTGGGAGACGCTATCTCATCATAAGACTTCTTTGTGAGTGAATAGGGGATGTTTGATATAATGTCAAAATTGTTAGTACATACTACCTCTGTTCCAGTCATTTGTTGTCCTTTTTCATTTTGGGGTGTCTCAATCATTTGTTGTCCTTTTTATTTTACGAATGAATTTGATGAGTAATTTGATCATTCACACTCAATTTATTTCACTTGTCATTTAGTAATTGACCCCCTCCCTTTTCCTTGGTCTTTGTGCCAAAATCAAAGGAAAACAAATGATCGGGACGAAGGGAGTATATATTTATTATGGTTATAAACTTTAAAAAACCAATTTGAGACATTACATTACAAAAATCTACAATTTGAGCGTTATTTCGGAGAAGTAAAAATAAATAGGAAAATTAATACTCTTTTTTATTCACCATTTTCTTCTCTATTTCCTAAAACATATTATTTAGTTTTTTTGGCACTATTCATGGTAGTAAAAAATCTTTGATATTATTCTTAATTTATAAGACAAAATATAGTCATGTGAGATCTTGTTTGATTTATCGTTATGAATGTTATAAGAATATCAAATTTTTATATTTTTTTAATAATGTGGAACTAAAGATATTCACGTTGCAAAACGTGTCTCGATAAGTGTGATAAAGTAAGTTGGTTTGGATGAGAGCAAGTATATCTCAATGAACGCAAGCGTTGCTCAAATGAAAGAGTAATAAACATAACAATAAGAGTCATTGCTTAAGACGGATAGTCCCTATGTTAAATGAGAATTTGTGAACATAATTTCAAACGGAGAAATTGAGAGGCGATTCCAAATTAAAGATGACATTTTGTGATAAACTTGATCATCATACATTCATACTGCAAAAGCTGAGGGAAGATGTAGGAGTAAAATTGAAGAGTGTAGTACAATAGAATTCAATGTTAACAAAATGTACGGAGTCCTACACAAGAAAAAGACCCAAATATCCTCCATTCTTCCCCTTTGCCTTGGACAGCAAGTAAAACTACCTGGAACTTGGCCTAACCGAAACAAAGGGCACTGTGTGCAAGCTGTAACAACCTTCTAAACGACACCATACCATCGAAGAACACATCTTCTGTCCCATTTTTTGTGTCTTATTTTGTGTTCTATTACCTTCCCTTTTAACCCAATCAATCGGTATAGCTGATGACGCTCCACAAAACGAAACACGAAATCATGGAACATGCAATCTGCACCCATCAAAGAACAAAAGACGATAGCGAAGAGAAAGACTTTAAGCTGATTGTGAGTTGTTGTTGTTGTTGTTATTCTGACTATCTCCTTTCTCTCTTCTGACTAAATTCTCGGCGATCTGAGCCAACGATTGAAGATTACACCTAACGATAGTATCAACAAACACACACGTTTCCTCCTTTGTGTTACCCACCGGCGTATCAACAACATACGACTCAACAACAATAGTCTTCTCCTCATCGCCCCCGCACCCAGCCGCAGCGGAGTGGAGGGACGTCACCGAACGATAGTTAGACAGACGGTGGTCACCCCCGACAACAGAAAACGAAATCACGCATCGATGGTCATCCAAGATCTCCAGTCTCTCATCGGAAATCGCGGCAGGAAGACCGGAAACAACCCTGACGCGGCGGAGAGTGCCGACGTCACCGTCTCCGGAGATGACGTCACAGCTGCGTACGAAATGCTTGTAAACCTGAGGAGCATCGAACCGGCGAACGACGGACCAAACGGTCTGGACCGGGGCTTGGATCTCTTGAACCACGGCGGAACAGCACTGGTTTGGACCAACTGGTTGGGTGTGGTATCGAACGACGTCGTCTGGAATGTCAAAGTTGTCTACGGGGGTTGTTGTGGTCTGGATGGTGGGTTGTCGGGTGGTGCGGCGGTGGGAGATGTGAGCGTCGGTGAGTGTTGTGGTTTGATGGTTGTTTATTCGGTGGAGTAAAACCGATGACTTTGGCATTTTTTTAATTGTTTTTTTTTAAAGGAAATTTTGGAGAAAGGAAAAGGGAATTTTAAAGGGGGGAAGTGGAGTAAATGCGTAAGCGTAATTGTGGGTATGAGGGGATGTATATATAGCAGGAGAGAGTGAAGATGGTGGCTGATTTTTTTGAGGGTTGTCAACTTGTCAAGTGGGGCATTTGATTAGGAAATTTACAAAGTAGTAGTGGGCCATTATGGATAGAGATAAGGAACGCAAAAACAGGTAATTCTTCCTACAGCTCGTCTTGTTATAGATAGATATATCTGTCTATAGTTAAAAGTGGTGATATTTTTGACCCATCACCTTACTTGTTGTTTGTCCTACTAGAAATGTGGTATTATATTTGGTCCGTTTTTTGTTATAGACGGATATGTGCCGTCTATAATAAGATTTTGTGTTCTTCCTATTCTTTTTTCTTCATTTTCTCTCTAATATAGTCTTATTTAGTTATTTTAATATATTTTCTCATCATTCATTAAAACTAAATCTCGATCGTTCGAAAATAATGGAGGTCCATTTCTTGTTAAGCAATGACTATGTAACACATACACTCCTCTTAATCAAGCGTCCCGTGTCAGACATCGTGTCGACAAGACACTCGTCGGACACATGTCTAAACGTGTCGAACACCTATAAAGTTGTGTTTAACTTTCTTCATTTATTTGGACATGTGTCCATGATATTTGGACACATCTCGAATATGTGTCAATGGTATTTGAACACATTTGAGACTCTCCTTGAAACGAAATCAAATTGAATTTAAGTTGAATAATGTGCGTTGTATATAATCTTACGTTTATAACTATAAAATATTTATTTAATTAAATTTAAGTAACGTGTCTCGAGTTTTAAATTACACGGGCTAACGTATCACGTGTTTGTATCGTATCTGTATCCGTATCCGTTCTAATGCTACCTAGAGTAATGAAGAGGATCTCCGTTATACTTCTTCCCCTTCTTTTGTATTTTATTACAAGTTGTTCTCTAACTTGATTTAGGGCAAAAGATAAAGAAATTATAAGATGGATAAACATTTACACAATATATAAAGTCGGGATCCGATGAAAACTCCTAAATTTTTGAGGATTGAGGAACAATGCTAATTGTTGGATTAGAATAATCAATGGCAGTGTTACACCAAATCAATACCTCAAGAATAGTAACAGCCCGACCAATTTAGACTAAGCAAACACCCCCTCTCTGCTAAACCATCTCCCTCTCTAAAATCTGGAGAAAATGAAAACGAAGAACGAACATCACTTTCGAATCTCCAGGTTACTTCCAATCAGTGATTAATAATTTCAGGTATGATATCTTTAATTAAAACTAGTTAATTCGACTTCTAATTTTTAAAAGTTAAGCATAATTAGAGTTAAGATTGCAACATCGCATTTACATTTTCATGTTTCGACCTATTCGTTAATAAGAATCGTGATCTTTTATGTCATTGATCTAGTTTATTTACATCTCCAATCTATTGGCAGTATAGTAATATGCCCTCTTTTGATTTTTCAAACTAATTAATTTCATGTTAATTTCTATAATTGGATCTTTTCCCTAAAATTCAGAGGATTTGTGTTATGTTTTAACTTAATAACATCATTAATATGCTATTTTCACCCAATTCCACTTGTTTTTAGCGTTATTGAATAAAAATCGATGTGACAACTGTAAACCGTAGGGTTTACGATTTCAGCAATGAATTCTCTGATCTTTAATGTCATTCATATGAATTCTCAAATATTGTTACCAAAGATGGGGATTTAAAAATTGTTTTTAATTCAATATTGTTCTGTATACAGTGTGATATTGTTATATAGACTATATGATATTGTTTCTAATGACTCGTGGTATTTATATTTTACTGGTTGTGATATTGTTTCACAGGAACACAAAATTGGGCACTCTATTTAAAATACTTATAACCAGTGATATTGTTTTGTACAAAGAGTGATATTGTTTTGTATAAAGTGATATTGTTTACAGGTAGATATGAAATTGAATAACAATATCACACAAGGAGTATTGTCTACAACTAAGTGTGATATTTTATATAAAAACAATTTTCAGGATCTAATTATTGTATGTTCTTGGTAAAGTGTGATATTCTTTATAAAATTTTGTGATATTTTTATATACTGGTTGTGATATTGTTTGATAACATCACAAAAGGAGAGGCATTTAAAGTACTTGTGAAATAGTGATATTGTTGTGTATAAGGTATTATATTATTCCTAATAACGTGTGATATTGTGCTATAGTTATGCCTGGAGCAACAGGATGTTGTTAGGGAGGTGCTCTTGTCTATGCCTCCACCTGGTGCTCCTGCTCAGGTTTATCCCTCTCTTCTTAATTTTGTGATCTGGAGCCAAGATATGTTGGTGTTGGCATTTGATAAATCTGGGCAATGCAAAGTTGTAGTGCCTTTGTGATGCAGAAATCATTTGTTGGAACATTCCATCACTCAACACTGTCTATGAACACAGCTAGCGTAGCATATAATCTACTAAAATTGAGCTATTAATTTCCATTAAATACTTGTACATTCTGAGGAAATTCTGGTTTCATATCTACATTTCAGAAAATTATTTCCTTCAACAAAATGGGCTGTTGAGTTCAATGCAGCTCTGACTGTGCCTTTCATTAATAAAATTAAGAAGGTGGCTCTAATTTGTGAAAAGTTCAAAACCCGTCATTAGCAGTACAATGGGTTCAACAATATGTCGCCTCGTATGCAGAATGCATTGTCTATCTAGCATGGGGGAACAAAGTCCCTCAAAATAACACTCTATTGTAAGTTGATACCATCAATGGCAGGAAGAAGGTTTTCATTTTTGCAAGAATACAATGGATGTACAAGGTAGAGACTTCAAATATTACTCGTAATTTGGATGTGCCTGGTGAATTTTGGTGGACTCACGAATATTCATATGTTTAGTTGTGTGAATTTGTCTCATGGATGTCAGGTTATTCTGTGCATTATTTTACTTATATTGTGAAACCTATTAGCTCAATTGGAAGAGCATGTGCACTGCACAAGATGTGGGTTCAACTCCCATATAGGTTATATTATAAAACTACATGATAGTTCAGAAAAACACCCATACGTAAATTTGATTTTCCTTTAGAAATGGTAGTGGTTCTCTTACTTGAGTGTTTTTCCATAGAATAACTAGTGTTATTTCAAATAATAGCTAGTGTATTTAATTGAATACCCAGTGTTATTCTATTGAATAATTCATATTATTTGAAATATTACCTAGTGTAAGTCCATTTATAGGATTAGAAACACACCCCTTTGACTTTACGACCGTAACTAGTCAATTGAGCCACACACATTTAAATTATATAATTACATTATCTCATCTTTGTAGGGTTCGAACCCACGTCTTGTGCAATAGCACATGCTCTCCTTTTTGAGCTGAAAGATGACGAACAAGGGCACTCAATATCTCAACGCGGAGAAACCCATAAGATTGTTGAGGAGTAGCTCCCCAGCCTGCGGCCCACAAGGAAAATAAAGAGAGAGCAAAAGCAGCAACGTCTGTGATGCCCGTCGTTGTGTGCACCAAAGATAAAATTTATAAAACCTATTAGAACTAACAGAAGCTAGTGGTAACAGGGTCAAACCACAGGGAGACGATGCAATTATTAGTTGTCTAATTTAAGTCTAAAAGTAACGGTGTGTGGGGGTTTTGATTTAATTTGGTCTATAACTAAAGGCAGTAAAAGACAGTAAACTAATTAAACGGATAAAATCAAGAATTAAAAGGGTGCTAAGATGGTCGGTTCACTGTAGTTTCGGCGGCAGCATACTAGGTAGGTCTGAAATAAATCACGTGAGACGGCAAAATAAGAAGTCCTCTCGGTCCAGTCTTAACAAGTATCATCTTTCGATCTCGCTACAGGTCCCTAATATCACTAGTACTGACTCTCGTCCTGAAAAGTGACTAAAAACCTAAACTTTACCTATCTTTCGATCTTAGCATAGTTTAGTCATTTCAATTGGTAGTCTAACAACCTTCCCTATCTTTCTATCTAATGGGCCAGTCATTTCCTAAGCATTCAACTAGTCGCGTGCACTCGATTCGTCAAATATAGAATTTAAATCAATTAAAACGAAGACAATCTCAATAGTGGCGATCGATCGACCAGGAACCCGATCGATCGACATGCGATTTCAGGTCATGCTAATTTTAATGCCGCCTAACCTACAGATGCCCTACATCCTAGCACGAATAGTTTAGCTACTCATGACTATTACGAAAACAACAACAAGATTAATGAAATAGACTACTGAATTCATGCTTGAAATAATTAAACAAACAAATAACATAAAATGATAATTTTGGCTTCGGGAAACTAACTAGCAATTCTATACTACAACGAAATAAAGCAAACTGAAATAAGTGCAGAAGAATACCGAACGGAAGAATTGCTGGAACAAAGATCGAAACCGAAAGCGAAAATAACTTTTTATTGAAGAAAATTATTCTAAGCTATGAACCCTAAAGAATTTATGATAATGAAACTCGATTAAAAACTGAATAAAAACTGGATTAAAAACTAGATGAAATTCGATGATCCTTCTGAATGCTAAAGCTACGTTATATAGAAATACAACGTAGTTCTTATTCCAAAACCTAATGTCAATGGGCTTCTTAATTCTCGATCTTCTTATTCACGTCAGAATTAGCGGCTTGGTCGATCGACCACACAAGGCATTCGATCGACTGCTCTTCACTAGACAGTAGCTACTGGAACTCGTGGGTTGGTCGATCGACTGAGGGCAGCGGTCGATCGACTGAAATAGCTGATGTTTGACTTCTAACTTCTCGTGGATTTGTCTTTCAGGCCTCGAAATGCGCACCAAGCTCGTTCCTTGAGTAAATACTTCATGTCAAATGCAATACAATGTACTCGGGGACGGATTTAGCTCAATTTCTACTCATTTCCGCATAAATCTGCGATATTACATAAAAATACGAAAGTAGACGAAATGGGGCAAATAGTAGCATAAATTACACAAATGAGCTCTGAAATGCGTGTAAAATGGGGTGTAAAACACCATATTTAGGACACGCATCAAACTTCCCCAAACCAAACCCTTGCTTGTCCCCAAGCAAGAACTAGACTCGATCCTAAAACCTGATGGAACGAGTTCAATCTCAGAGCGAAATGCAAACCGAATAGCCTAAACCAATTTAATGCATTAACTAACAATCAATTAGCAATATGAATCATGCAAACGAGTTATGAAGTCGTCAAAAACTGCTGAACCGTCAACTATAGAGACTTATCATTATGGACTCTCACGGGTCGCTCAAATCACTCAAATAAGCATAGGTGAAAATATGTAAAAGATAGAAAGAATTCATCTTGTTAGTGACACTCACCTAAGTACGACCTATAAGAACATGCCTGCAATATAATATGAAAGTAATCTCTACAACCGTACATATGCATTCCAACCAAACAAATGACCATGACACATGCCGAGGTAAATAAGGGATATGTGAGGTAATGGGCAGGAAGAGGCAAAACATTTTTGGGAACGTGGAGGTACAGGTGATCAAGCTAGTACCCTAACAAAACCATATGACAATATCCAACTTCTTGCTCAAAATCTTCAATATTAAACGGTGCTATAGCAAGCACAAATCTCACAATCTCCGAAATAATCAAACAACTCCCCATAAGATACAAATGAAACATGAGAGCAAAAATCGCCATTTAATAAAGACTTTGAATTATGCGAATTGATTTTTCTTCTTCTCGGGCTGCGGTCGATCGACCGCCCTATACAATACAACACGCATCTCTTTTTTTTATCTTTTTTTTTTCTTTTTCGAATCATTTTTCTTTTCTTTTTTTTTTTCCTTTTTCTTCTTTCTTTCCTTTTCCATCTCTTCCCAACTTTATCTCAAAATGAGCATTAGCTACCAAAAAATGAAGTAACAATCCCAAAACGTAAACTACTAGCTTGACAAGGGCAGGCTAAATGTAGGATGTAGTTAACGGGACAAAAAAGGCTATTTTTGGCAGTGTGGAGCATATGGGTAAAATGAGAAAAGGGGACCTCTACCACATGTGTCAACTAACCACGAACCCGAATGCATATAGGTATTAAGCAGATTAAGTTCATATTTATACATATTGATGTAACATGTCTTATAAGGAGTAACTACTCACAATCCTAGATAAACTGGTCATGAATGTCACCAGTTATAAGCTCTAAACCTCAGAAAATGATGTAGTTCGCCAAAATTTGAAGTCAAGTCTCAAGTTCAGCATGGAATTTAAAGAAAACTCGTAGACTATGCATATATGATTCTACTAATAACATGTCAATTAGCAAGGCTTAGGCATAAACAGATGAAAATGCAGTGCCATCATTGAAATACTACCGTTCCGACTCGACCTATATGCTAAAATAAACGTGCAATTTTTGAAACTTTTCAATTTTTTTTAATTTTGTATATATAAGGGAAAATAAATAACAAATGCAAGACAAAAAAGTAAACATGAATGCAAGCAAATGAGATGCAATGCAAAACCCTTCCCCAAACCAAATCACACAATGTCCCCATTGTGCAAAATCATATAATGAAATAAAAGGAAAACTGGAATTTGCGATAAATTAACTAAACAAAACATGAAGTAAGAACTCGGGAACTCACAAGACTTTAAGCGCAGCAAAGGGAAACCTCCCCAAACCAGCGTGAGTTAGGAGGTTTCAGTAGCCAGCAGTACTACCATAGGTACCTGAAAAGACAAATAATACCACGCATAAATCCGAGAAAGCAATGTGGAAGCGGTAATTATGGGCAAAAATTAAAAACGGAAGAAAACAGAAATATGTCGGAAAATAAAGAGGAGGGAAGACTCCTTCCATTCCGCAAAACGACCAATCACAGCAGGGGAAAGGTCGTGAACAGGTACAGCATCGACAATGGTCGATCGGCCATAGCAGGCAGTCGATCGACCGGAATGAACAGGATCAGAAGCTCCTGGAAGGCGCAGCTCAGTCGATCGACCATAGGGGGCAGTTGATCGACTGAGAAACCCGCTGTAACTTCCTGATTTCTTCGAATTAGCTCGATAACTTGAGCTATCAAGGTCTATAGACCTGCAAACACACATAATAACGCGCCCAAAATTGCGCAAAACCCAAAGCAACAGTCTAAAGTATATAAAATCCTAAGCATTCTTATAAAATGCAAACTCTTGCGCACACAAAAGCAATAAAAAGAGTCTAAAAGCAATGAAATGTATAGTTTTTGAAAATGCCTTAATCAACTAATAGTTGATCAAGAATGGCCACGGAATGGCCCACTTGCTCGGCTTCTGGCTACTAGAGGTAGCCTCAACAGTGCTCATCTTCTCAGTTGCACTCTTCTTAGCTCCAACATCCGCAGAACTCAACGGATCAACATGTCGGACATCTTCCCAATCGACAACCTCCTTTAGCTCGTCAGAATCCAAATCGGAATCTGTCACTTTGACTGGCTCATCATCGGGCTCCTCATCCGTGCCATAGCTAAGGCATCCTAGACCGCCTCTTTGAACTATTGGCTCCTTCATAGCTGGAGCAACATGTAGCTCTTCCTTCCCCAAACCAGCTCCTGCAATATTCAAAACAGAAGAATCTTCCTCCAATTTGCTCCCAGTCTGGGGCAGAGGTGTCACAACAGGAATAGGAACAGAGATAGGCATATCAGGAAGTACAAAATAAGATTTCTTTTCAGAAACCGTATTGCAAGTTATTGGCCACATGAGGTCTTTCTTCTTAGCGGTCTGAGCAAATACGATGGAATGTTTCTCTACCTTAAAGTTCAAAGTCCCAGAGCCAACATCAATAACTGTACCAGCAGTGTGCAGAAATGGTCTACCTAGTATGATAGGTATGTGGGCATCCTCGGGCATATATAGTACAACGAAGTCAACAGGGAAAAAGAACTTTCCTATTTGCACATGAATGTCCTATAAGACTCCTATAGGCTGGACCGCAGAACGATCAGCCATCTGTACGGTCATGTTGGTAACTGCAAACCTAGTCAATTTCAGCTTTCTAGCAAGACTCAAAGGCATCACACTAATACTGGCTCCTAGGTCACACAAGGCCTTCTCAATAGGAAAGGTGCCAATATTACATGGGACGGAAAAGCTACCTGGGTCTTCTAGCTTATAGGGTGCAGTGTGGGTCAAATAAGAACATGACTCCTCAGTGAGTGCGACAGTATGCACAGTTTCAAGTGACTTATTTTTGGACAAAAGTTGCTTCATAAATTTCATGTAAGAAGGCACTTGATTAACTAATTCAAGGAAAGGAACTTGTACGTTTAAGCTACGAACAACATTTTCAAATTTATTAAACGATACCTGTTCCTTTGTCGGCACTAATCTCTCCGGATAGCGGGCTGAAAGTAGCAACTTAGCTCTCTCCTCTAAATCTCTCATGCCGGCGTCAGTGGATTTAGGCTGAAAATCATGACCTTCTGTTTGTTGAAGCTTGAGCCCTCTTCAGACTTCTCAAAAATGAACCATTAATGTCGTCGGGTCATAATTCGGAACCGGGACTGACCCATCAGTATTCGGGTCTTGCCTCGATATTTTTGGAGTTGTCGTACCCCAAAACAAGTGGTCTCTCAAGTTATTAGGAATTGGAGGACGAAAAGATTCACCTTCAGTAGCGCTGTTAGTCGATCGACCGGGAGTGTCAGTCGATCGACTGACTTCTGAGACCGAAGCTCTTGTTTGTCGTGGACTGTCGATCGATCGGGTATATCGATCGATCGATCGATATACCCCAGTAGACGTCTTTTTCTTTCCACTGTTCGTTCCAACTTTCTTCTGACTCGGTTCCGCCTCATCTTTTTCAGCAATGTCCTCGACCATAGCGGACCCATCAAGGGTAGACCCACTCCTCAAAGTAATGGCATTAAGGGTCTCCTTTTGATCCGTCTGAGTCGGTTGATGCGGTCGTTTCTACACCAAAAATAAAATACCTAAGTACTACTAACAGAAGTCAGCGGTAAGTAGGGTCGATCTCCACAGGGAGGCGGTGTATTATCTATTTGTCTATTTATCTGTCTAAATGTCACTAATGGGGGTTTTGATTTGATTGATTCAACTAAACTAGAAATTAAGGCAAGGGAAAAGAATGAACAGGAAGAGAAGGAAGTATGCTAAGAGTCGGTCCACCGTGGCAGCTATCAGATCTTATACTATCGGGAATATTAAGGCGATTAGACTATTGATAAGAAGACCTATGATCGTCACCTTTCGGTCCTTGAACCGCCCTAGAGCGTAAACAGCTTAACTTTCGCCCTCACTGCAATACCCTATTGTAATTAAGCAAGCCTTCCCTTCCAATCTTTCGATCTAGGTCGGGGTTAACTAAATTTATTGGTCTCCTGCATGCATTCATTCGACCGGATAACAGTTAAATTGCCTAATACAATTCCTATCGCAAGACTAATCTATTTAATACAATTAAAGCATGCTACCACGGCTTCCCTAATCCTAACATACTAGGGGGAATTAGCTATGCATAATTAAAGGAAGAACAAGAAATAAAGAAGAAACAATAAATAACATTAAGAAATTAAGGAGAAAAAGGGAGAGAAATTACTGAATTAAATAGTCCGGAAATGGAAGAACAAAGTAACAGTGTAAAAGTAACAGTCTCAGAGAGAAGAGAAGAGAAGTAAAGTGTGAGAGAGCGTTTACAATGACAAACTGACTTCCTATTTATAAGAAAATAGGATTAGCTAAACCTAATGACGGAATTAAACCTAAAAAGCCCAGCCCGTCAACAATATCCACTCGATCGAGTAACTAAATCACTCGATCGAGCAAAAGCATAAAAGGAACTGGTCGATCGAAAGGAAAATTAGTCGATCGAATACTTATTCATCCTAAAACCACTCGATCGAGTAATAAATCACTCGATCAGGTGGGTCTTGACTTCAGCAGCTACAATTCTCGTTAGTTTGCCTTTGACTTGTCCTTTTAGCGCCCGAAACACCTTCACGCATCCCAAGACAGCAATATTTCCCGCTCCAAATCATCTCTTCCTCCAAATGCATGCAAAACGGACGGTAAATGACTCGATTTCGCTACTTTCTGGTTCATTCCTGCAATTAAGACAAAATACACCAAAGTAGCATATTCGGGGCATTTCGTAGCATAAAACCGCGATAAAAGTATAGAAATACGTGCACAAAATAGGCTAAAAAGACTATGTAAAATGCACGTATCATCGGTAAATGTCCCGGAGCTCGAGTTGTATTCTTGCTAGCCAATTGGGCAATTTGGCTCTCCAACATCTTCATCCCGGCCTCTCTAGCTTGAGACTCTTTCAGCAACAAGTTCTTTAATTCGGCAAATTCGGAACCCTTGGGACTGCTACTGCTGCTGAGGAACATATGGAGGCTTTTGGAACTGTTGTTGCTTATGAGGGGGCACATAATTCTGCTGCTGCTGCTGCTGTGGAGGTTGAGTCGGATTCAAGACATTTTGGCTACTCCACCTCAAGTTCGGATGGACATTCGACTCATAATACATGTTTGTCTGCCTATAATGTTGAAAGGCAGCACAAGACTCAAAGGGATTAGGACAATTGCCTGAAACATGTCCCTCAGCTCCACATCTTTTGCAGACGAAAGGACCGTCTGAAACAACATTCACATGATAGATCCCTCCTTTTGAAGCTCCTCCCAACTCGTACTTATCAAACCTCGCCGTGAGAGCCTCTAGTGCAGCTACAGAAGGGGATTCAACACTCTTCCTTTGATTTCCCCTAGAATTCCCATACTCAGCTTTATGGGTGGCCAGATCATCAATAATTTTCCACCCCTTAGTCTCTCCAACATTCTCCTGGAACCTACCACTAGCTGCAGCATCCAGGATAGCTCTCTGATCGTCATAGAACCCATTATAAAACTGATTGCATAGGCTTCACTTCTCAAACCCATGGTGTGGAATGGTTCGCACCAGCTTCTTGAAACGGACCCACGCCTCATGAAAATTCTCATTCGGACCCTGTTTAAAGCTCGTGATCTGAGCTCTAATGGCATTCGTCTTCGAGGCAGAGAAATACTTCTTGTAGAATGCCAGAGCCAAAGAATTCCAATCAGTGATCCCATTAGCAGCTCGATCCAGGTCTCTGTACCACTCCCTTGCAGCATCATAAAGGGAGAATATAAACATAGTCTCCTTTACCTGGTCCTGGGTCACACCGGTTGGTGGGGGTATGGAACAGCAATAATCAATGAATGTCTCCATATGCTTGGCTGCATCTTCATTTGCAGCTCCCCCGAATTGGTTTCTCTTAACCAAATTAATGTAAGAAGACTTCGGCTCGAATTTTCTGTCTTCCCCTGGTAGTGCGAATCCTTTATAAAGATTCGCAATTGTCAACTCCGAGTGATCAAGCTATACTTGCTTCTTCAGCCAAGACTGGAAAATCTGGAGATGTGACGGTCTCAGCTGAAGAAGTGGAAACAGGAGATGAATGTGGATCCTCCTCAAATAGCTCGTTCTCATAGTAACTAGACAGAGTACTCAGCTCTTCCTCTGTCGGCAATACTCTAGATGATCGTCTCAACTCACGCAAAGTCTTCTCAATCTCAGGATTGAACGGTAGTAATTCACTACCCTGTGACCTGCCCATAAGAAGAAACTACAAATAGAATATGATAATAGTTTAAGGAACAGATGTCCCCTAAACTAATAGAAGGACTAAAAATAAAACAACTAAAAATTTTAAACAATGCCTACCCGGCAACGGCGCCAAAATTTGATGTCCGTCGTTGTGTGCACCAAAGATAAAATTTATAAAACCTATTAGAACTAACAGAAGCTAGTGGTAACAGGGTCGAACCACAGGGAGGCGATGCAATTATTAGTTGTCTAATTTAAGTCTAAAAGTAACGGTGTGTGGGGGTTTTGATTTGATTTGGTCTATAGCTAAAAGCAGTAAAAGACAGTAAACTAATTAAACGGATAAAATCAAGAATTAAAAGGGTGCTAAGATGGTCGGTTTATCGTAGTTTCTGGCGATACTAGGTAGGTCTGAAATAAATCACGTGAGACGGGAAAATAAGAAGTCCTCTCGGTCCAGTCTTAACAAGTAGCATCTTTCGATCTCGCTACAGGTCCCTAACATCACTAGTACTGACTCTCGTCCTGAAAAGTGAATAAAAACCTAAACTTTATCTATCTTTCGATCTTAGCATAGTTTAGTCATTTTAATTGGTAGTCTAACAACCTTCCCTATCTTTCGATCTAATGGGTCAGTCATTTCCTAAGCATTCAACTAGTCGCGTGCACTCGATTCGTCAAATATAGAATTTAAATCAATTAAAACGAAGACAATCTCAGCGTGGCCAGTCGATCGACCAGGGAACCCAACGATCGACCGATGCGATTTCGTCAGTCATGCTAATTTTAATGCCGCCTAACCTACAGATTCCCTACATCCTAGCACGAATAGTTTAGCTACTCATGACTATTACGAAAACAACAACAAGATTAATGAAATAGACTACTGAATTCATGCTTGAAATAATTAAACAAACAAATAACATAAAATGATAATTTTGGCTTCGGGAAACTAACTAGCAATTCTATACTACAACGAAATAAAGCAAACTGAAATAAGAGCAGAAGAATACCGAACGGAAGAATTGCTGGAACAAAGATCGAAACCGAAAGCGAAAGTAACTTTTTATTGAAAAAAATTATTCTAAGCTATGAACCCTGAAGAATTTCTGATAATGAAACTCGATTAAAAACTGAATAAAAACTGGATTAAAAACTTGATGAAATTCAATGATCCTTCTGAATGCTAAAGCTACGTTATATAGGAATACAACGTAGTTCTTATTCCAAAACCTAATGTCAATGGGCTTCTTAATTCTCGATCTTCTTATTCACGTCAGAATTAGCGGCTTGGTCGATCGACCACACAAGGCAGTCGATCGACTGCTCTTCACTAGACAGTAGCTACTGGAACTCGTGGGTTGGTCGATCGACTGAGGGTAGCGGTCAAATGACTGAAATAGCTGATGTTTGACTTCTAACTTCTCGTGGATTTGTCTTTCGGGCCTCGAAATGCGCACCAAGCTCGTTCCTTGAGTAAATACTTCATGTCAAATGCAATGCAATGTACTCAGGGACGGATTTAGCTCAATTTCTACTCATTTCCGCATAAATCTGCAATATTACATAAAAATACGAAAGTAGACGAAATGGGGCAAATAGTAGCATAAACTACACAAATGAGCTCTGAAATGCGTGTAAAATGGGGTGTAAAACATCATATTTAGGACACGCATCAGTCTGACAGCAAATGAGCGACATCAGTCAGAATTGCAAGAATGTTGGCCTTAATTCCACCAACAACTTCTACTGACATGAATACAATACTGAGTGTATGGCTATAAAAAGCTTCCTCATAAAAGCTGAACGCTCGAAATTGTCTTCTGAGCTTGCTCCCGCACTTTTGAATTCAAAGTGAACTTCACCGCAGAACTTTTTTCCTCGTGCAACCTCTTTCTTTCCATCAGCAGCGTCTCTTTGTATTTCCACAATGTGTGTGTCATGAGAATTTTGTACTTCCACCTCAACACAAGTTCAGGAATCAAGATCTACCGCATAAAAGAAATTACTGTCAATGTCATATAAACTAAGCATTCCAGATATCTGAAAAAAAAAATCATATTTCTTTAAAATGGAATGAAATGAGGGTTACCACCCACAAATAATCTAGATATTGTTTTGGGTGAAGTTTGATATTGTTTATAACCGTGATATTGTTTTGGGTGAAGTGTGATATTCTTTGGTAATGGTTGTGATATTTCACTATCAAAGGGTGATATTGTCAATCCCAACGTGTGATATTGTTAAGTAAATCTTGTGATATTGTTTCTCATAACGTGTGGCATTGTTTCTAATAAATTGTAAAACTTATAAAGATACATTGTTTATTAAAAAGTGTGATATTTTCTACCTTATTTCAATTATCTTAACAATGTTAATATACTAATACTAGGGTAGGTAGTGGGCGTCGACCGACAAATGGGTCACATAAAATTTTCAGCCTTTTTTGTACTTAATTTTCATGATATTACTTAGTATTCCTCATGATACTGTTTTGTATAACTTGTGATATTTTTACTGGATTCACGGACTCAAATCTACAGATAGACTCACCAGAGCATATTGCATATCGAGTTGTACATATGAAATTGGTGTCGCAAACTGTCAAAATAGAAATTTGTCTAAGAACACCAACATATATCACCAATTTGGGCACTTGTACTATTGTAAAACAATTTGCTCTTGTTTTCTCACCCAGAATAAAAAATTAAAGCCATATAAGATTAATCAACCCCGATCAGGGTGCTTGTTTCCTTCAATTTACAAAACGAGGAAATGAAACTTGTCAGTCATGTAGCAGATATGTAATAAAACCTAGAGTTATGAAAACATATCAACAATACAATGTAACAAACAGGAAGTAATAGATTTATGACAATTTAAGTAGCACATATGCAATAAAACCTAGGGTTATGAAAAATCGTATCAGGCAAAATTAAATTAGGGGAATTAAAAATTAAACATCAAAATAACAATAAGCCTATATAAATTTCATAAATAAGACATCAAATCATAAGAAATGAAGTAAGATTACTACAAATTACAAATATAATTAGGAAAAAAAATAGAATTACATGAAAATGAAGTTGAAATTACAGATAAAAGAGAAAGTAAACGTACCTGGCATCCCGATTATGATTCAAAGAGTATGATCGTTGATGAGAAATAGACGGATGCGAAACCTAGTGTTGAGATTTAGAACGGAGATTTTTAGAATCTCGAAAAGAGAGAGGACGTAGATAGAGAAAACAATTCAGGGAGATTGAAAATCTGAGAATAAGGAGTAAGAGAAGAGAGAAGGTAGAGAGAGAAGCAATTTTAGGTGAGAATGAGGAGTTTGGCTGAGGAAAGGGGTTTATATAGGAGTGCGGTAAAGTGACTATTTTGCCCTTAATGATCTGCGCTCAATAATGGATGTTGGATCACTTAGATCTAATGGATGGTTTTAATCTTCAATCCTCAAATATATAACTCATACTCACATGATCTCATTCCTAAATATATATATGTGTGTGTGTGTGTGTGTGTGTGTGTGTGTATATATATGTATATATATATATATATATATATATATATATATATATATATATATATATATATATATATATATATATATATATATATATATATATATATATATATATATATATATATATATATATATATATATATGTATGTATAGATTGGGGATCCTATGAGAACCATCAAGATAATGGGAACCATGAGAACCACTTACCGCCCTTAGATCAAACTGAAATGTGACGGTGAGATGAACAATGATTCGGCATATTCTAATTTTATAAATTGTCCCACCCCAAACCGTCAAAACTCATTTTTTTTTTCTAAATTTCTTTTCTCTCTCAAATCTTTTTCTCTCTCTTCGACTATCGCATTCTAGCTCCTTCCTCTACTTTCGATCGTCACAAACATTCCGATCAAGCTCCTCGACGATCAAAATCTTCCACGCTTCTTCCAGCAATAGATCCTGGTAATTCGACGAGGTAAATTTTCGATATTGATGATTAATTTTTGCGAAATTTGGGTTTGTGTCCTTTTCTCTTTGTAATTTTTTTATTTGTCGATTATATTAGTTGAATTTAAGCCTTGATTAATGTGTTAAAGTCGGAATGATGAATTATGTTTGTGAAATTAGGGTTTTCGTGAATTAGATTGGGGAAACTTAGAAATTAGGGTTGGAAAAGTTGAGAATTATGTAAATTGGTTGAAATTAGGGACTGAACTTCCAAAATTTTCGCTAATTAAGCTAATTCGTTGTTCTTATATGGCAGATTCTTAGATTCTTAGTCTTATTGTTCAACCTATGTGGAATTACTGCTACTTTTCTATCTAACTCGGATTCTGCTTGATTGGAACATTCAAGTTAGCACCTGGCTTCGTCACTGTGAGTTTCTTGGTGTTGCATCTTTTCCATTAATTCTTATGTTAATATGGCTACGTTGTTATCATGATATGTGGATTCTCTCTTACGAAAACAATTCTCGTATCCGTGTTTCTAAAATTTATCTTGTTTTCGTAATATCAATTTATATCCATCTCTAAAAAGATGCACCTGTTATATATTATGAAAGAGTATCAATTCAATAACTCATAGTTTATTGATCACCAAACTTAAATGTGGACCATATATGGAATATTAGATATTTTTGTGGTTGCGACTTAACTCCTGCTTCATTTTGGTTTTATTACAACAACCACAAGTTATATACTAGCTATATTCTTACGTCTCTTGGTATGTATATCAAATGTTCCGTATGTGAATTCCTGGAATCATATTCAATGTCAGTTGGGTAATTTCTTGAAACTGTAAAATATCAATGACATCTTCATTTAAAATCATCCTTTGATTAATTCTTGATTATGAGGACGAAAATTAAAGATATGCAGCAATACTTAAAAAAGCAAAGCTCTAAAATAATGGCAGCAATATTACTCAAAGACACAAGCTCTGAAATAACTAAGGCATCTTCATTTACATCCGCCCTTTGAATGATTCTTCGTTGTGAGGACTGAATGCAAAGAACCAAACAATCAAACAAGAGTCGTGAGTAATTAACTAAGATGGATAAGTAGGAATAAGTCCCATTTTTATGTGAACATGATTATATTGATGGTTGAATGTGAACAAATTTCTGGAGATGATTTCATAATAATTCTCTAACCTTGCTGATTTGAATCATTGAATGTGAAGAAATTGCTAGAGATGATTTTAGCTGCACAATTATTTTAGGAAACCCGTCCTCTAAAATTAAACACCCTTATACATGCATGAAAAGGGAATATATTTGCATTAAACAACCTTGTACATGCATGAAAAAGGAATATATGTGCATTAAACAACTTTGTACATGCATGAAAAGCAATATATGTGCATTCCCTAGTTTTATATTCATCCCTCTAAAAAGGGTTCACTCTTCCCCTTGAGGGTGTCTTGCGGTCTTGTGGTCGTTCAAATAATAATAAGGGAAAGGGTTTCGGGTTGGATTAGGCGGGTCCGCGTAATCCAACCCTAAACCCTTTTCCGTCCTAAATTTTAGGATACCCGTCCCTTACTTTTAATCCCATCCTAAATTTTAGGATATCCGTCCCCTACTTTTGGTAAACTCTTTTCTCGTATTGTACTGTATGAGATGGATTAGCTGAATATTGAACTATTTAGTCTAGGACAATTGATTCTTTTACACATTCTGTTTTTCATGGTTTACAATGATTCTTGTATAAAAGCGCCGCTTTTGTTTTCTCTCAGGAATACGAAGGTTGAACTCTCAAGATGTCATATGCCAATCTAAAGAAGAAGAAGAAAACTCCTCCCCCTATGAAATCAACACCGCCTGTTATATACAACCTATTTCTAGCAAATTTACCATTTGAAGCAAGAGCCAAAGACCAGAAAGAATTTTTCTTATCAGGTGGCAGCGATCCTGTTTCAGCTGAAGTCATATTTCAGGATACTCCAAGAAAATCATCTGGTTATGGTTTATTTTTTTCAAGACAAAGAAGGAAGCTGATGAAGTCCTTTCAGGTTTTGAAGGGAAGGTAATGCTTAACAGCGTATTTTTTTTCCTTGTGGTTTCGCATTTTTTGCTAATTCAGTCTTTAGCTAATTTGACGTTCATTCTCTTGTGATTAGATAATTATCGGTAGTCTGTTTTGAAATTAACATTTAACAAGCAATACAATAAGTAAACTTCCAGCATTAGTTGTGATGGTTTGGATGTGCTGTTTTATAGAGTAGTTTTTTTAAGACATTTTATTTTCATGAAATAAGATTCTGTGTGCATGAAATAAGGTTCTATGTTCATGAAATAAGGTTCTATGTGCATGAAATAAGGTTCTATGTGCCTGAAATAAGTGTTAAACGGGCATGAAATAAAATTATATGTGCATGAAATAAGGTTCTATGTGCATGAAATAAGATTCTATGTGCATGAAATAAGGTTCTACGTGCATTAAATAAGGTTCTATGTGCAAGAAATAATTGTTAAATGTGCAAGAAATAAGATTCTATGTGCATGAAATAAAGTTCTATGTGCATGAAATAAGGGGAATGACTGGAGGAGATTTAGTGTATTTATCGGTCTTTCTATGTAACTACAAGGCATTTTAGTGTATCTCTTACATATCTTACTAATATGTGAGAAACATTTCAGTGTACTTATATCAGTTATTTAGGCTTCCATAACAGGATACGGTCATTATTTCATACTCGTATTTGTTTGGCGTATTTTAAAGGCTATTAGCTCAATGGTAGAGCAATGTGCAAATTATGCACAAAGGTATGGGTTCGAGTCCCATATAGCCTATTAAATTGCAAACCAATGATAAGAACGTGCTATGATGCAAGCAATACAGTACAATTATTTAGGAGGATATAATAATATTCAGGCAATGGCGCGCAGACCTTGATCAGACTCAAGCGAGCAACAACAATGGCAATGAGCGCGTGAAATAGCTTTGCAATTATCAGAAGTTCAATACAATCATTTCAAAGACTAGCATATATACCAAAACTATTACCATGCATGTCATACTTGAATTAAATGGGATTACCGATTACACTATTTTTCATTTATAGAGTAAAAGAAAGATTTGGTATTTCATAGCCAATATGGGAGTTGAACCCACATCTTGTGCATTGCACAATGCTCTCTCATTTGAGCTAATTGACTTTCAAAATGAGTAACAAGTAAAACGTAAATATTCATAAGGTAAAAACAACAATGATTTCATGATGATATTATAAACTAAAAAGTTCCTTCACCTGTCATACTGGGGAATAAGGTGAGAGAGCTATTGCTGCTTTTCTCAATGAATCTAAATACTACTTATAAAGGCTCTGGAGTAGAAAGGTTATAAAGGTATAAGAGGTCATTCAATCTATGACAAGTAATTTCATCATAATTTTAATAGCCCTTTCATATGTTTTAAAAGTCGAGCAGATATGCTACATTTATATCGAAGACACATATGGTCAGGTTGTCAACACTGCTGAAGAAGAATCAAAGAATTAAACCATGTCGAGGTCACATAAATAAGAGTGGCTGCATGCTCACCAATGCCTTGTCTAATCCACATAATTCTTTGACTACCGAAGCCCCAGTTGATTTAAGTTGCAGTAGACTCTTAATTGCAACAAGTGCCTGTAGGACAATCGTATGACGCTAAAGTTATAATTTACAGCTGATGATAGTATTATTTGTTATTTTGTTGGCTCATTCAACATCTTAGGTTTACCATAAAAAAGAACATTGCAAAACCTTGGGATGTAGATGTTGGAGCTTGTGTCCTCCACAAATTAGTGTGATAACATTTGTAAATCTCTTACAGGTTCACAAGGGTATACTTCGTATTTTAATCAGTTGATTAACGATTACCTAATAACGGTTGGCTTGCTAGAAAGTTTGACGTTATTATCATACAGATGGCGGTGATCAACTGATCCCTAAAGGTCACACCTATAGGATGTGTTTGAGAGATGTGGTTATAGAAATATAATCACATTGATGCCTAATATAACTAAACAGTTAGTCAATGTGTTGATGAGACAATTATTTAATGAAGATTAAATAATATTAGTTGAGACGAATTAACTGTCGATTTGTAAATTGAATATAATAAGTTATATTTAATTAAATGTATGTAATGTTAGCTTGGACGAATTAATCTGTTAATTCGTAATTAAATGTAATCGGTTATATTTAATATCAACAAGATGAATGTGTCATAGTGATAATAGTGAGGGTACACAAACCAAGAGGTCATGGGTTCGATCCTCACTAGATGACAATTTAACACATTTTATACATTTTTGGAATAACCAAAATAAGGAAATAATACTCCTTATTTCGGTAATTGGGCCGAAATTAGAGGATAAAAAAATCCACCCTAATCTACCCTAACACACGGTTTAAGAGGGTAGATGGGTAAATTATTTCTAACCTAATTTTTTTGCTCATTCTCTTGCCTCCTCTCATCAGAAAAAACACAAAACAACCTAAATTTTTACAGAAAATTTGGATCGATTCTAGCATAATCAAAGGGCATATCTCATATCGTCTTTGGTGCAACTAATAGGCGAATATCAACTTTGATATTGTTCTTATGCCGTTTTTGCTAGGACCGAAGGTTATCTCTTAATCCTTTAATTTTGTTTATGTAATTTTATTTTATGACTAGTGATCATCTTCATAAAATTCGTTATAATCCTTAATAATAAGGGAAGTATACAGACTATTTCCCACAAGTGGTATCAGAGCAAAGGCCACGAATTTTTATTTTGATGATTTTCATAAAATTGTATGTAAACAACATATGGAATTTCGAAAAAAAAAAGGATTTTCGGCTGATTTTTTTTTTTTTTGCCGAGAGCTGTTTTTTTTTTGGACTGTTTTTCGTTTTTTTTCTTTTGTTTGATGATTTATTTTCAATTTCTTTTTCATATCATTGTTTTTAATCAGTTAAAATTATCATATGAAGAATTGATAGATTTTGATTTAATGCAGATTAAGTTAAAATGCAAATAGAATCGTCATGTCAATGATATAAGAATTTGTTTTTGCTATATAGTTTTAGCACATACAATTAATCATGTTTGTTAATTCATTTGCTAAATCATGTTGTAATAGCAACTGTAAACATTTTCTTCATCGAATCTTTGAATTAGGGCTTTTTGCCGCAAAAGAAAAAAAAATTGACGGCTTATTTTAGGGTTTACCGTGAGGAAAAGAAATTTTTTTTTCTGTTTTTTTTGCTTTTTTTCTGAAATGCTGAAAAAGAAAAAAAAAAGGAAAGGTTTTTTTTTTCTTGTTTTTGCCTAATTGCCGAATTGAAAAAAAACAAATTTGGGCTGTTTTTTTAATTACAGCTGTGAGCTGGGTATTTTAATTTTTTTTTTTTGTTTATTTGATTCAGCCGAGACCAAATAAAAAAAAATGGATTTTGTTTTTTTTTTGTTTTGTTATTGGCCAATTAGTTATTGTGAAACGTTTCACAATTTAAAGATATCATATTATTTTAAAGCAGTTTAAAATTTTGACGGATTGAATTCATATTAAAAGTTTAATATGAATTAAGATTGAAATTAATGTGATTAATTGAGGAATTGTCACTTAATTTGATTTAAATAGGTGGTTTGGATAAATTAATTAACATAATTAAGGAATTGTGTCATGTATGTTTAATTTATTTTTAGTTGATGCATTTTAATTTTGTTGAATGAATCAATGAATGAATTTTATTTACGTATTTATTTTTGCAATCGGTTGTAAATTGTAATACTTAGTGTGGCCTTAGTCAAATTATGTTTTCGTAATGAAGGAAACATGATTTTTATGTAATTATGAGATCTCGAATCTCGTTTTTCTTTAGTTTTTGGGTTTTAAAATTAGAATGTAATAAATAGGTTTATTATGTAAATTTTATTTATTGTATATTTCAAAAGAAGACTAAAGATGGAGATTGGAGCTCACTCCCGCTACATGGATCAAGATGGAACATCAAGACAAGTTTCTCGGGTCCAAGGATGGATTCCAAACTTGTATTTATTGTTCATTTTGATAGGATAGGCCACACTAGGACTTTTATTGTTTTTACGTTTTCATTCTTATTGCTTTTCATTCACATGATAGTTTATGCATCATATATCGCCTAAAACCAAACCACCTATTACTAAAATGCATGAAAATTGACTCATATAGGTTGTATGTTAGTTTTCATAGACATACAGATGTCACAGACTTTTAAGCCATCATCTTAGTTTATTCATTCTCGCATGCTAGATATTAGTTCTCTTAAAATGAATTAAAATAAAGTTGATGGGATCTTCCTCTAAAACGGAAATTGAGACTAGTCTTTATAAGGGCAAACAACTATGAATCCCTTCTTCGTCGGTAGGCATAATATGACCCCTTCTACATTGGGTAAGTAGTTGTGTTGACTTAGTTTACCTCAACATCATAGTCCGAAGAGTTTCTCGTGATTATGATGGACTAAAGATAGAATTTACAGAAATTTATCGACCAAGAATTCTAACGGTAGAATTAGCTAAAAGGTTAGCTTATCAATTTACAGAGAATTGAGTCTTGGGATCATTTATATAATTCTTGAGGGAGGTCAATTGTATAAATGTTTTGAGTCTTCGCGTTATGATAATACTTCATTAGACTTAAAAATATAAACGATGCACATGCTTATTATTTTATTCTTCTTCTCGCAGTGTAGAACACGTTTATTTTGATAATACTGTTACAACTAAATGGCTGGAAATAACGCAATCCCAATGCCTAGTGCCACACTTGATCGCGCGTCCTGGCTTAAAATTTTTATGGACCAGATGAATCAGTTCACACGTCTGAAAAACGACGGGTCCAACTTTGCGGACTGGGAGACGGCACTACGGAATGCTGCCATCGCTGAAGGTAAGTTCAAGTACTTAACTGAGCCAATACCGGTCAACCCAGGCCCAAATGCAGGAGTCAACGTGTCACTCGCTTATAGTGACTTCGTTATGGAAGCGGGTGCGATAAAGAACGTACTCATCTTTGGAATGGAAACCAATTTGCAGAGACGCTTCATTGCCCAAGGTGCAAACAAGATTTTCACCACGCTCACTAACGAGTTCTCAAAAGCACCGAGAATCGTTACATATGAGCATACCTGTCGCTTCTTTGATGCGAAACTCCAGAAGGGCCAACCGGTTAGCCCACACATTCTTCACATGATCGAGAATGTCGAGAAGTCGGAGGCACCGAATTGTAAAATCGGTGAGAGCATTGTCATTGACCGAATGCTTCATTCTCTTCACGATGGTTTTGCCCTTTTCAGGGCAAACTACTACATGAATGACTTGAAAAAGAGTCCTCATGAGCTACACTCCCTTCTCGTACAGACCGAGAAGGATATGAAATTGAGTGGGAGCATGAAGCAGGATGTTCTCACGATTTCCAACAAGGGTAAAGGTAAGGGAAGGCTCATGGCGACCTAGCTGTAGGTAAGCCAAAGTTTAAAAAGCCAGGAAACGGTAAGAGTGCGCCTGGTGAGACTAGTGGCTCACAGGTCAAGGCAAAGAGCAAGGGTGGTGACGTAGAGTGCCACTATTGTCACAAGACTGGACATTGGAGGAGGAACTGTCCCGTCTACCGTGAGGACATCAAAGCAGGCCGTGTCGCTCCTGTTGATATGTCATCTTATATTCATATGATTGAGATTAACCATGCAAGTTTCGGAACTTGGGTACTTGATACTGGTTGTGGTTCTCATCTGTGTAATCATTTGCAGGGCCTAAAGAACATCATACCTCTCGAAAAAGGTGATGTGGACTGCGAGTCGGGAATGGAGCACGAGTTCTTTCTTTGTCTCGAAGGGAACATATGTAATCCAACTTCCTAGTGGTTTTGAGTTATTTTTAAATAATCACTATGTACCCATTTGTCTAAGAACATTATTTCTGTTTTCGTACTTGCTAAAGACGGTTTTGCATTTTCAATAAAGGATAATAGCTGTATTTTCTCTTTCAATGAAATGATTTATGGCAAAGCAGTTTCCATGAATGGAATTTACATCTTAGACCAAACCACGGAAGTATTACACATGAATAATAAGAAATTAAAGGTTGGTGACAAAGATCAAACCTATCTATGCCATTGTCGAATGGGACACATAAATGAGAAACGCGTGAAGAAACTCGTCGATAAAGGGACTATTCCCGCATTCGATTTTTCTACATATGGCACATGTGAATCATGTCTCATTGGCAAGATGACTCGAATTTCCTTCAAAGGTGTTGGAATGCGCGCTAGTGACCTATTAGGACTCATACATACTGATGTTTGTGGACCTATGTCAATTATCGCTAGAGATGG
This sequence comes from Silene latifolia, assembly GCF_048544455.1. Lineage (NCBI taxonomy): Eukaryota > Viridiplantae > Streptophyta > Magnoliopsida > Caryophyllales > Caryophyllaceae > Silene > Silene latifolia. The sequence goes on along the minus strand of NC_133531.1, from coordinate 88,098,189 downwards.
CTATAGATATTTTATCACTTTCACGGACGATTTGAGTAGATACGGATATGTCTACTTAATGAAGCATAAAAGTGAGTCCTTTGAGAAATTCAAGGAATACCAGAACAGGGTACATAACCAACTGGGTAGAAAGATTAAAGCACTCCGTTCAGATCGGGGTGGCGAATATCTTTCAAATGAGTTTGATCAACACCTTAAAGACCGTGGAATCGTTGTACAGTTAACTCCACCTGGAACACCTCAATTAAATGGTGTGTCCGAACGGAGAAATCGAACCTTACTTGATATGGTTCGATCCATGATGAGTCACACGGTAGTGCCTGATTCATTATGGGGTTTTGCTCTTTTGTCAGCTGCTCTTATACTTAACCGAAGTCCGTCTAAAGCTGTCGACAAGACTCCATATGAAATGTGGAAGGGAACGGTCCCTAACTTGTCCTTTATTCGGGTTTGGGGCTGCGAGGCTTATGTCAAGTGGAGACACGAGGATAAGCTCGGCCCGTGATTGGTCAAGACATACTTTATAGGTTATCCAAAAGGAACATTTGGTCATTACTTCTATTCGCCTACCGAACATCGAGTTTTTGTTGCGGCTAGTGCGACGTTCTTAGAGAAAGAATTTCTCGAGAACAAGACGAGTAATAGAACCTTCGAGCTGTCGGAGATTCCAGAACCAACAACCGAAGAACGGATGGAGGAAGTTGTTTCTCCAACTGATGACACGGTTCATATTCCTGAGGAACCTAGGAGGTCGGGTAGAGTCTCTCATCCTCCGGACAGATACATTGGTATGGTCGAGGAGAATGACGTTTTACTCCTAGAGAGTAATGAACCCGTTACCTATAAAGGTGCTAGGACCTGTTCCGACTCAAAGCTATGGCTCAAAGCCATGCAATCCGAGATGGACTCCATGTATGAGAATGACGTATGGGATCTAGTTGATTTACCTAATAAGGTAAAACCTCTACAGTGCAAATGGCTTTACAAAATAAAGCGTTCTGTAGACGCGCAACCAGATACCTATAAGGCACGACTTGTGGCAAAAGGTTTCACTCAAGTGCACGGATTGCATTATGATGAGATTTTTGCACCTGTAGTCATGCCACGTTCCATTCGGATAATATTAGCGATTGCCGCATTTCATGATTATGAAATTTGGCAAATGGATGTGAAAACCGCCTTCTTAAACGGTTATTTGGAGGAAGAGTTGTACTGTAGACACCTCGTTTCTGCACCCCTCGCAAACCACCCGGTGATGATTGGGCCGCATGTTTGGTTCGCGGAACGATTTGTGACAGTTCGTAAGATTATCATCAAGTGATTGCTCAAATATTAATGTCAACCTCTTAGTTGTCATCTACGTCCCGATACGGTCGTTTTGGCAGTAATTAGAGTACATTTGGAGTCCGGGTCAAAAACCGTCTCCATTTTCTGATAGCTGTTAAATCCCGAGTCAGAATGTTCTGGAATGTTCCGGATATTTCTATTCCATATTTCTCAAATTTTATCTTTTGGCAAATAATATCCCGTAATATTTACATAAGATATTAAAGATAATCGAATTAATTCCGTCCTACCATAACTTAAACACGGAAATCTTTCTTCAAAGAGAGGAAACCTCCGGGAACAGACGCAAGCCCAGTCTGCGCCTCTTCCAAGAGACGCAACGGTGGGCTGCTGTGCCTCTTCCCAGGCCCTTCTTTGCATGATTTACGTATCTTTTTTATATCTTTCCGAGATTCACTTCCAAAGAGTCTCCGAAACCCTATTCCTCCGCGTGTTTAGTATAAATAGGAGCCTTCGTTCCTCATATTTCTCACGCGAGTGTCCGCCCTTCTCTTCTCCCTTTGCATTCTAGACTTCGTTCTTACTAATTGGCGCCTACGTGCTTGGACTTCCGACCACGTAAGCTCGGATCTTCCGGTACCAGGCCTCTCCGTTGCATGACCGACCAATTTGACCACTACACTCAATCAATCTAATTAATCAACTTGTTAAATCGTTTTCCTCTTTCGAGGGCACTCTTTCCTTGCGTTCGCGTCGAGCATCACTAATCGATCTTCTTAGTTCTTCTCGTTCCGTTAACATGTAAGTCTGAGGGTGTATTAATCTCTCTTTTATTTATTGTATTTTATTATTGTATAACAATTGTAAGGTTTATGTCGAAAGTACCTCATTAAAACCGATTTCTAAAACCGTCTTTAAAACCTTTTTTTGCGGATTTCCAGGTAGATGACGTCGAGAAAAGACGCAGCAACCGCTGCGCCTCTTCGAAGGAGCGCAGCACTGGCCGCGCCTCTTCGTGAGGCCGCCGAGCTCTCGCTTCTTTTCTTCTTCCTCCGTCCTCTGTAATTCGTATCAAATTTATTTCTTTTGTTTTGTTCGTCATTAATTCTTCATCATGATAGTTTAATAATTCATATGTATATTAACCATCATCATTAACATGTTTTAATCGTCATAAATCCGACTCAAATCCCAAATAATCAATATTTGCGGGTTTTCGTCATTAAATTCAATTCGAGTTTTAGAGATTCAATTCGTTCATGTTGAGTTTAAGGGATTCATTGTTGATATATTTTCACCTGTTTAGTCATTAATCCGTCGTCAATTCATCATGTTTAGTTAATAATTCGTTTAGTTAGTTAGTTTAATTAATCATTCATTAACATCGACCCTTCACATAATTAATCCGTTTATTTCCGTCTCATCCATATTTTACTGTTTTTATGACCTCATTCATATGTAAATATCATGCTAATAACTTTCATCCGAGTCTAAAATCGCAATCAATCCATTAATTTACCAATTAACATTAACGGTTTGCAGTTCCGGCTTCACAGCCAGAACTCACCCTTGGAACAGACGCAGCAATTGCTGCGTCTCTTCCAAAGGGCGCAGTGCCTGCTGCGCCTGTTCCAGGATGAGTTCTGTCTCTGAACTCCTTTTCTGCCTTGACGTAGTTTAATTAGTTTACGTATTAATCAACTAATATTCGTATTATCACCTTCTGATCTGCCGTGTTTTATTCCTTTATTCTTTTTCTCAAATTATCCGTTTTAAAGGTATTTTCGACATAAATCGCCTATTCCAATGTAATCATTGTAATTTTTATTGTTGTAATTCATAATTATTGTATTCCATTTATCATTTGTATGTTTCCACATGTAATTGAGCATTAATATCCAACTTCGACCCAATTGTGTGCTAACTTAATTGTTCACCGACTTAGTTAAATTCTCACATGCTAGGAATAATCTAATGGATGTTGCATTGCATGCATATAGCCGACGATATATCGAGTACGAATAACTTCCCTAATCATTAGTAGAGGCCGCTATCGAGGCGGGCGGGATTAGGTGTTCGATCAAAAGAGCTTCCTAATACGTACCCTCACCCCTTACTCCAGATCTCCGTGAGCACCCGTGTTCATTGGCATCCACGAGAGTCATTCTAGACATAGAATGCTAAGGGTAACGATTGCTTAGTGTTCATGTCACTACTTTGTGTCTTGACATGACACGAGGTATTCGAACGGTTCCAATTTCCCATAAAAATTGGTGGCGACTCCATACAAAATGCAAACGCTTGTTTTCGAGCCCCTTCACCAAGCGCCCCCGTGGGCGGCCCGCTGTCCACATGTACATGGTGCAACCCGAAGGTTTCATAGATCCTGAACATCCTAAGAAAGTATGCAAGCTTAAGCGTTCCATTTATGGACTTAAGCAAGCTTCTCGGAGTTGGAATCATCGTTTTGACCAGGTGATAAAAGAGTATGGTTTCACTCGATCGGTCGAGGAACCATGCTTATATATCAAGTCGAGTGGGAGCAAGATTGTATTCTTGATATTGTATGTCGATGACATACTCTTGATTGGGAATGACATTCCTCTCCTATCTTCGGTTAAAGAATGGTTAAAGAACCATTTCCAGATGAAAGATCTGGGTGAGGCACAGCGCATTTTGGGAATCCGTATCTACCGAGATAGATCACGACGGATGTTATCACTTAGTCAGGAGTCTTATTTGGATAAGATTCTTGAGAAATTCAGCATGACCAACTCCAAGAAGGGGAACCTTCCAATGACGACTAGGATGCAGTTGAGCAAGTCTCAGTCACCCACGACGCCTGAAGGGATTGAGAGCATGAGTCGTGTTCCTTATGCATCTGCAATAGGATCGATCATGTATGCCATGATATGCACACGTCTAGACGTGGCATATGAATTGAGTATGACGAGTCGGTACCAAAAGACTTCAGGTGAAACACACTGGATAGCTTTTAAAAACATCCTCAAGTACCCACGGAGGACCAAGGATTGGGTATTGACTTATGGAGGCGATACTAAGCTATGCGCAATCAGTTACGCAGATGCTAGCTTCCAAACGGATCGAGATGACTCAAAATCTCAGTCCGGGATCGTCTTCACTCTTAATGGTGCTGCGGTCAGCTGGAAAAGTTCCAAACAGAGTGTTGTAGCAGATTCTACTACTGAATCCGAGTACTATGCCGCTTCGGAGGCAGCAAAGGAAGCGATATGGATGCGTCAATTCTTACAAGGACTTACGGTAGTTCCTAGTTCGAATGACCCGATCACCTTCTATTGTGACAATAGAGGTGCCATCTTCCAGGCTAAGGAGCCAAAGTCTAGCAACAAATCTAGACATGTACATCGGAAAGCTCACCTGATCCGTGATTATGTGGAGCAAGAAGAGATAGTGATTGACAAGATTGCGACAGATGATAACATCGCGGACCCTCTCACTAAACCGTTGAATTTTGATAAGCATGAAGGGCACGTTATTTCAATGGGAATTAAACGTGTTTCTGAGTTGTAGTAGTTGATTATGAATTTGATACATTATCTTTTTCATATATTATTTATAACTTCATCGTTTTATTATAATATTTTGTTTTTCATGTGGATTGTACTGACAACATTGAACACCACAAAGTGAACTGAATTACATTATATTTTGTTTGGTCCGTAATCGCCTTAATGAGCTGATAACTCTGGCTATTATATTGTGCAGTCGATTGATGGTGGGTTCAACGAGTCATAAGTCAAACTGTTGACTGATCGATCACAAATGCGAGATTATAACGATACCTCGTGGGACAAATTTTTGTGACAACGTAATGGAGTCCTAAATGTTTAAAAACATTCGGTGCCAGGTCGTGGATAGGACATCCATTGTGTTCCTAGAGTCGATTCTTTTGACTATCGACTGTCTCTTGAGATTAAGGCAGTTTTTGGGTGACTTTGGTTTCTTTCTCACGGTCTGCCGTAACTGGAGGCTAAGTAGATTTTTTCTGGGTCATTTCATACTGTGCTTACATCTGCGGGATTCGAGTTGAGGAAAATATCCAACCCTTATCAGGTATAGTTATTTCTCAGGGCCACTCGAGGAGTTGTAACTGAAATGCATGGCCATGCTCGAATGTTGATTCGTTTATCAGTTAAGTTACTCTCTAGTCGGGGAAACCACTCTTGATAATGATCGCTTGTAAAATACGACCTTTGTGAATACGGATTTGCAAATTGTTTTACATTGAGTGGGAGAAATTTTAGGATATGAGAATCGGTTATCGCACATACACTTGTGAGGACAAGTGGGAGTTTGTTGGAGCTTGTGTCCTCCACAAATTAGTGTGATAACATTTGTAAATCTCTTACAGGTTCACAAGGGTATAATTCGTATTTTAATCAGTTGATTAACGATTACCTAATAACGGTTGGCTTGCTAGAAAGTTTGACGTTATTATCATACAGATGACGGTGATCAACTGGTCCCTAAAGGTCACACCTATAGGATGTGTTTGAGAGATGTGGTTATAGAAATATAATCACATTGATGCCTAATATGATTAAACAGTTAGTCAATGTGTTGATGAGACAATTATTTAATGAAGATTAAATAATATTAGTTTAGACGAATTAACTGTCAATTCGTAAATTGAATATAATAAGTTATATTTAATTAAATGTATGTAATGTTAGCTTGAACAAATTAATCTGTTAATTCGTAATTAAATGTAATCGGTTATATTTAATATCAACAAGATGAATGTGTCATAGTGGTAATAGTGAGGGTACACAAACCAAGAGGTCATGGGTTCGATCTTCACTAGATGACAATTTAACACATTTTATACATTTTTAGAATAACCAAAATAAGGAAATAATACTCCTTATTTTGGTAATTGGGCCGAAATTAGAGGATAAAAAAATCCACCCTAATCTACCCTAACACACGGTTTAAGAGGGTAGATGGGTGAACTATTTCTAACCTAATTTTTCTGCTCATTCTCTTGCCTCCTCTCATCAGAAAAAACACAAAACAACCTAAATTTTTACAGAAAATTTGGATCGATTCTAGCATAATCAAAGGGCATATCTCATATCGTCTTGGGTGCAACTAATAGGCGAATATCAACTTTGATATTGTTCTTAGGCCGTTTTTGCTAGGACCGAAGGTTATCTCTTAATCCCTTAATTTTGTTTATGTAATTTTATTTTATGACTAGTGATCATCTTCATAAAATTCGTTATAATCCTTAATAATAAGGGAAGTATACAGACTATTTCCCACAGTAGATGGGTAAATAAAACCTTTGGAGAGAAAAAAAATGCTTGATTCAAAATTCAAAATAGTTAACCTTTTCTTGAAGATCGAGGTCGTCTGAAGATGTTAGATCAATGTCCGCTTTCAAAAAGATGTCAGGCCTTTGTCCCTGTTTTGCGGTTCAGTTGTATTCTCAGGAGCTACTCATCTTCCAATTGAAGGAGACTAGAGTCGAAAGAGATCAACAGGTACATCGGAATCATGCTACAAAAAACTTGTTTAGTTGGGGAGAGGGGGTGAGGGGAGACCTTATGGACTCCACCCATGCTACAGAAGACATACCTGACAAGTAATAGCTTTCTTACAGGTAAAATAGTCTCGGCTTCTCCCTCGATGATCGCCATCGTCCTCTCTATCTTTATCCCATACCTTCTCTCTGCCCCTTTCTCCACTTCTTGAAAAATTCCTCTCATGATCACCAAAATCATGCTGACTAAATACAAAACATTAGCATACAATGAAGATCAATCAGACACTTATTGATAAATAGACAGACAGTCGATATTTGGCCTGACATTGTGATAAACACGATATAAAAATGTCACTGTGAAATCGATAAACATAGATAAAGATCAAAATGCTGATAAAATTCTCGGAAAAGGACAGAGTAGATAAACAGAAACCAATTTAGGAACCAACGACCACTTTGCCATGCTGTGATAGATGGGTAAACCACGCATGCAAAACCAATATGAACAAAATCAAACATATGTTGTATATGTTTTCGAATAGCATGGCAAAATCACTAAATCGAACTCAGTGGAGGAAGACATTAATTGGCATGTTTTCGAAAAATGAATCACCGTGAGTAATTGTGTTTGATGCTGTCAAGGCCTTTGAGAATGATAAGATTACAACCAATGTCCGCTTTCAAAAAGATGTGATCGCTAAAAAATTTGACAAATTTTATGAGCATGTATCGGACGGAGGGAGTGGGGGCAAATGAGGCCTCTGACTCGGGCATAAAATTCAGCAATTGCCAAATTATTTGTCTCCCAGCTAGAGATCATGATTTTTTTCAGTGCCAATTTTCCGAGGACCAACGAATTCGGCTCAACATTGAGTCAACATTTACTTAACCGTTTTCTAATTTAATAAGTGTTGATAAGAGATATGATTCATAGGATTGTTATATCATCCATGAATTCTAAGGTAGAGCCTCACTACTAGTGTGTAGTATTCCGAAAAAGATGAGAATAAGGATCAAGAAACTAAAAACTTGTAAAAATTGACGACGATAAAGTGCTCACCTCCAATTGCATTATCTCACATACAAGTCTAAGGTCGGCTATAGATGGCTGATAACTATCCAACAAGAACTTTCCACTCCTTTTGAGCCATATTGTTTCTAATTTTGAGAAGGATGATTTCAATATATTCTCGCTTTCCGCAGCAGCTTGAGGATTTACACGGGTCGGTCAAATACATCAGCAGGATACCTTGAACACAAAAAATGTTAGATTTAATACTTGGCCCCACATTGATGAGAAGAACTTCAGGTTTGGGCAAATTCCAAGAGTACATACTTTTTAAAAATAACATATGCAGGTAGCCGGGCACCCTAAAATCAGACTGAACATGTACTCCCTCGATCCCATTTTTATCGTCCCCTATTTGTCTTTGAAGGTCAAATGATGTAACTTTGAACTTGAACCTAATAAGCATAATAAGATTGAAAGAGAACTAATATTTACATACAACGATGGAATAAAGACGAATTTTGGGATTTTATTGTTTATGAACCCTAATTTACTGCATATCAACTTAGGTTAAAAACAAAATCAATCAAAGAAAATTGGCATCAACGAATCAACAAATTCGAAACAATTGAGGTAATTTTCAATTTTCCCCAACCCTAATTTCAATTCCGTACCCCAATTATACGAATATAAAATCGAATCAACAATTCGCCAATCCTAATTTGTTGACAAATTAACAAATTCGAAACACATAAAGTCGAAAATCAAGGAAATTAATAGAGAAATTAAACAAACCTCGTCGAATTTTGATGACCAGTGAAAGATGTCCGATTTACGTCGCCATGGATGAAGAAAGCAACAGATATTGGTGACCTAGGGAGAGAGAAAGAGTAATTTGGTTAAACGAGTAAATGAAGGAGGATTGAATAAAAGATGTGGTATGATGTCGGTCATTCATTTGTTTCATATCTAAGGGCTATGAGAGATTCTCAAGGTTCTCATTATATTAGTGGTTCTCACTTTGGATCCTAACCCTAATATATATATATATATATATATATATATATATATATATATATATATATATATATATATATATATATATATATAAGGTCGGGATCCTGTGAGAACCACCCATATAATGAGAACCATGAGAACCACTTAAGGGATCTAATAATATGCTAAGATTACCTTAACCAAACCCCCAACTTTTTTCGCGCGTCCCCCGCTAACCCTAATTTCTTAGTCATTTTGTAATTCTGCTTCTCTCTCATCATTCTTTG